>NC_056733.1:35812714-35962714 GCF_019279795.1 Protopterus annectens | reverse complement strand
CTTGGCTATTTTTCTGTCGAAGTTAGCCTTGGAGGATTTTATGAAGGACCTTAGTTTCTTACTGATACTGATCAGGGATGTAATTCCTTCTTGGGATTTGCTTTTTTTCAGAACTAATTTCCTCCGTCTATTGTACAGCCTGTTTATGGCAGGGGTCCACCAGACTGGTTTGCTTCTCTTAGGGGAGTGAGTCTTGGTTTTGCTAGGGATGGCACGATCCATGCATCCTTGTAGATGCTCATAGAGTGTATTTGTAAAGGTTCCTGCATCTTGGACACTGTTATCCTTTAGCGTGGGGGCTGTGAAACTTACCACCTCTGTCTTAAGTAAGGTGAAGTTTGCTATAGAAAAGTTTTTCACTGTGGTTTCCTTGGTTGGAGGTGGTGGTGTGGTATGGACATCCAGAGTGATTAGTTTATGGTCTGATCTAACCAGTGATGGGTTGAACTCTGGTGTGGAACACCTGTTGCCCATGTTGGTGATGACCAGGTCCAATATGTTTTCACCTCTGGTAGGGGAGTTTACCAGTTGATCCAGGGCATTTGAGTTGATAAATTCCAGGAAGCGCTGGACCTGGGAGTTTGTACTTGAGTACTTTTCCCAGTTAACAGTAGGGTAATTAAAATCGCCCAATATCAGGGTGTTCGGTAGGACCTTCATGTTTTCCAACATCTCCAGAAAGGCGGAGTGGTGGTCCTGTGTCATGGAGGGTGATCTGTAGCAGGCCACAATTTGCATTGCAGATTTGCCTGATGTTAGTTGCACATGGATGATCTCGGAGGTATCATGCTGCACCACTAACCTGGAGGTGTAGGTATCCTTGATGAATATGGATACACCCTCTCCTTTTGTGTTTCGGTAAATGTTCTGTGGCTAAAATGTGTGGTATGAGTTGTAGCCCGGTAGTGCTGGGGTGCTCTGTGGAGCCTTGAACCAGGTTTCAGTTACTGCACAGATGTCGACGTTCTCCATACTGAGGAGTGCTTCGAGCGTATGCATTTTGAGATTTAAACTCCTGGCATTGAGTAGCATAACCCTCACTTTTTTATTTGTGCTGTTTATGGAGGTGGGTTTCACTTTTGAGCCTTGCCTAAAAAAGGCACTATGGGGGCAGTAAGAGCCTTGGCCAGTATTTGAAAGCCTAGGGGTGACAGGTGCAAGACGTCTCTTGTGAAGCAATGTGGCTTGTCGAGCATGTCATTCCAAGCGGACAGACACTGGATCCCCTTTGAATGACACCAGAAGCTTAGCCAATTGTTGAAATTGATCATTTTTTTCTTTATACTGCAGTATCATTCTTGGTGAGGGCAGGATGCTTCTCAAGGTCAGGGTCATACCCGTCTGGGCTACATAATCAGAGAGCTCTTCCATGTCTGTTTTCATGTAGTCCAGGGAGGTACGTCTCAGGTCATTCACACCAACATGAACAATGACAGAGTCATATTTGTGCTTGTTCTGGAGTGACCTGAGTGCTTGTGTTATGTGGCGGATTCTGGCTCCCGACAGGCAGCTTAACAGTAACCTTCTCCTTGTCCAGTCTAGTGAGTGGGACGTCAGTGTGCCTGACTATAGAGTTGCCTATTACTAGTGTCTTAGGTATGTTATTTCACCTTAATGGCTGTGATTGTGTGACACACTGATTTTGTGTTTTATGTGTTGTCTGGTTTGTGATGGGAGGTGCAGTATTTTTGGGTGTCTGCTTTGGAGGTCTGTGATGCTTTTGCAGGTTTTTATTTAGAGCCTCCGAGTATGATTTTGTGTATTTATGTGTATTTTTTGCCAGTGCTGGTTTAGTATGTCTATGTGAGGCTGGAAGTGTGGTGCAAGTATTAACCTTCTCCTCATGACTGCCTGTTCCAGTCTTGGGTGGAGAGAGCTTAGCCTCCAGTTTAGCTATATAATTGCATCTCTCACATATGTTAATGTTTTGTGGTAGGAGGAGAGGGTTGTCTGTGTACATGAGGCAGTTGTAACATTGCCTCAGGATACCCAGGTTCACCAGCTGGACTGGAGAGTATACCTGAAATTGCCCTTTGGTCATGCCTGAGTAGTAGGGTGAGCTGCTTAGTCGCTTGGTTGGTGAGGGATGAATAATGAGCCTTTCCCTGCTGGGCAAGTGTCAGGATATATTAGTGCTTGCTATTCGGTCTGAGCAAGTGCTGGACTGTAGGATGCTTTTAAGTGCTTAGGTTGAGAGTTAGACTACTTTCAAGGGAAAACTGAAGAGGAGACTTGGTGGAGCCAGGATAAATTTAGCCCTAGCTAACTGACGCTGCCCGGACATGCAAAACCATGCAAATGCGGATTTTACAGCAGGGAAATGAAAGAGATAGAAATTAGCCCAAAATGGTCTATACACTACTAACTTCTGGGCTGGAACCACTCCTCCAGGGACAGATGGCTGCTCAAAGCTCCCTCTCTCACAGTTGAACAGAGAAACCTCCCTCTATCTATTCTTTTTGATTATTTGATGATCATGAAAACTTAGGGATATTTTTGTTACTTTCAGATATTTTAAACTACTTTTTGCCCATTTTGTAAAATAGATAGCTAAGTTTAGTCAATTTAAGATAATGTAATGTTTAAATGGATGAGTCATTGCAGCGTTTTTATTCTTTTTAGGATAAAAATATGAGAAGCACAACAAATTAAACAGCATAATTACATGTTAAGAGTTCTTGGAATTATCAATTTCATTGTAAAACTAGCAGTTGCCCCCCCAAACTTGCACTGTTTCATCTAGAGGTAAAAATTTTAAGGGAGACCAGTTAATAGATTTTAATATGTCGATAAAGGTGTTGTGATTAAAATGAGAAAGGTTGCAAATCATTTTATATTGATGTTTCTGTATGCGGTGACTTCCAGGTGAAGTTGAGAGAAATACATGCATTTTGCCTCTTGGACAGCAGCCATGTAAACACTTGACAACACATAACAGTGCTTTTTAATTTCTCATTTTTTAACTAAATTGTATTATTTTCAAGGGTAACATAATCAAGAGTATCAACATTTTAAATATATAAAAACAGTAAACTAATGACACCTTAATTTAAATGTACTTGATGTAGTAATATTCCTGAGCCTTAAGGCATATAGTGATCTTATGCCCAAAGCTGTACTTCTAAAGATTTTGATAACATACCTTATCAGGATCGTTGTTTCATTCCACATGCGCATATGATAAAGACCTTCTTTTTGATTATTTGATGATCATGAAAATTTAGGGATATTTTTGTAACTTTCAGATATTTGAAACTACTTTTTGCCCATTTTGTAAAATAGATAGCTATGTTTAGTCAATTTAAGATAATGTAATGTTTAAATGGATGAGTCATTGCAGTGTTTTTAGTCTTTTTAGGATAAAAAGATGCTCATGATAAAAGAAAGCCCATTTCAGTTTGTTTTTAATAATTAATCATGTTGGGCCGTTACTTGTTTGTTTTATTTATTTATTTATTTATTTTACATTTGTTGACCGGGCTAGTCTAACTGGATATATGTCCATTTTTAGTAGAGGCCCAGGGAGAAAAGCCCCAAGCATTAGCAGTGACAAAGAATGCAATATATAGTAGTAGTCAAGTGAATTACAGTACATTGGCTACATTGGTCAGAACAAAATTGTACTGAGTTGTTTAGTAGGTTGAAGTTAATATCAAATACAGAGAGAAAAACAAAAATATATATATATTTTTTCATAGTATGAAGGAGATTGTAAATTACAAAGTAGGCAGCATAGAATAGTAGAGAAGAGAAGTATAGAGAGAGCAAGAAGGGGAATGAGATATCAGTCAGGGTTAGAGCATGGGCAAAGCCAGTGAGTTTTAAGATGTTCTTTAAGATGTTTTTTTTTTAAATAGGAAAGTGGAAGCATTGGAAAATGGGGTCATAACAACATTTGTTCATTTCATTAACCAAAAAGAGTGCAAGACAATACAACTTATTAGAAACAATTGTATTTGAATAGGCTTAGGAAAGATCTCTGTTTCACATGAAAGGGGAGTCTGTTCCAGAGAGGGAATAATCTGTGAGACACATATCTGTAATTCTGACACATTGGAATAAACCCTGACAATTGACATCTCAATCTGCATTAATTTCCCTGCCTTGCATCCACTGAGAGGTAATATAAGCAGCAGCTTCCCCATTAACTTGAATGCATAAAGTGGGTATTAGCGAATGAATGAAAGAACACATGAAATGCTAAGATACATAACGTCTTTGTGCCTACTGCAGCATAGCAGTACACTACCAAATGTCGACAGTGGGTATCATCATAAACATAACTAATATGACTGGTGAAAACATTATGTTGTGTGCAGATGACAGTACTTTGAAATTGCCCAACAAGCAAATATTACTAAGGTTGCTAGTTAAGAACTATAAAGAGGAAATAGCCTCTCAAGTGGTCTGCATTAATATACCAAGTATATCATGCTCTAGACTAAGAACCAGACATGTACAGGCATTTCTGCATTGGCACACAATATAATACATAACATCATAACAACATTTGCAATTTCAAATAAAAAAAAAGCATGCTTAGATCACGCGTCAGACTTCAAAGACCCCATTTTCCAGTGTGGTTTAGCCAGGAGTCTAGCATGTTTGAAAAGACAGCCGCCCAATCAGGATCGGGAAATATACCAAGGTTTCTTTCAAAGTGTCACAATAAGCAGACTTTCAGAGGCTGACAATTGAGCTACCCAGCTCCTTTGTCACCTTCAGTTGGGTAAGGAGGACAATAAGGCAATTCAACCCAGGTTATCTACTGAGCTGAGTTTGTGAAAACCAGACTATTCTTATTGCTGGAGATGTCCACAGTTTCTCTTGCTGCTGGGCAACATCACATCCTCCTCCTTTCCTGACTTTGCAGGACCCTGATCCAGTGACTTCTTTAGCTGAACCCAGATGGCCCATTCTTTCCACAGTGGTTGGAAGTGCCTGACAAAGGCCCTACAACTCATAGTTTCTGCCAGGGCAATCTTATTCCTATTTGGTGAGAGTCTGGTGGATGGTAATGGGCCAGCCTACAACTCTTATAGGGCAGTCCACCATTCCCTCTTGTAAGGAGATCAGAACCTCAAGATAGCTGCATGGCAAAGAGTGAAAATGCATACTCCCATGTACATTTACTTCTCACAGCTTAGTTGCATGCAGATTCCCATGCACATTTACTTCCCACAACTTTGTGGAGTCCATGCACTACTAGCAGCATGAGGTTGCCAAGCATCTTCTCCAGGCAATTATCTATCCTCTAGTAGGTGATGCCAATGTGGTGAGCCAAGTCAGCATTGGCCACAAAAACTCATCCTCCTTTGCCAAATCCCTCACCTACCTGTAGTACTAGTCAAACATGGGTTGTGCCTTTACAATAGTCAGGGTTTCATCCCTCTAGGCCATGAGGCAGGATAAGCAATGTCATATTTTCACAAACTAAGTCTATAGAGGAATCTTTACAAGTTTACAGTTAGAGTGGTTCTTATGTCCAGAGACTCACAGAGTATAGGTTCCAATATTCACAGTGTGCATACAGAAACACATTTTCTAGTAATGACTGGAGGTTTTGAATCTAAAGAGGACCAGTATTGTCAATCTGATGTGAGGTGCAGAAAGATATTCATGAGTTTTAGATTGCTCCACTTGGAAGGTAAAATGGTATAGAAATGTTTAGCTCTGAAAACAGTACTACCGTGTATATTAGAGGCTTTGCAATGAATTCAGCTTCATTGGGACCCTGAAACTGCAGTAACCTAGTAAATTCTGAAGTCATAATACTATGTCTAAGCTGGAGGTATTTTTAGAATTTCACCTTTGGTGGGATAGAACCTTGGCATAAATAGAAAAGGATGCATGAATGTATTGCCCTCCTTAAGTGTTACTGAAGTTCAATTAGAACATTAATGCTGTCGGAGTCCTAATGTTGTCAAAGAATTAGGAACCCTTTTATTTTTATCTGTTGCTGGTGATTAAGAGTATATGTGGCCCCAGTTAAAAAGAGAAGTTGATAGTTCATTCAGTATATTCAAAGCCGTGAAGGTAGTCACAATGTTTGGCTAGTGTTAAATAAGCAGATATGCACCAGTTAAACCAAAGTAGGACCATTTGTAAAGCATCCCTTTAAAGTTACTCTTTAATGAGAGGAGGCATAGGTACTACCACAAAAGAGTGGTTTAACTTATAGACCTGAATAAATCCAGGGAGATGCCTCTCAACTGTCCAGATTTTTTTCTTATATTTTTGTCAGCCGAGCAATCCAGGAAGAGCCGGTAAGGGCGTGTAACAGAGCTCCTTAAACTAGTCCTACATGGACAGGGCTTGGATATGCAAATTACCTCAAATGCAGGTGAAAGCTATGCAAATGAGGTAAATTTGCGATCCAGGAAACCCAAACCTGTCCGAGTAGGAGTAGTGTTATTTGCAGAAATGTACTCAGTTGATAACTGAGTACGGTTCTGCAAATAGCAAAATGGAGCTGTGACAGCTGCAAAAAAAGCATGCATTTACAGGAGGAAGCTGCACCCTAAAAACCAGAAAATGAATAATTAAGATCCACAAATGTGGATTTTATAGCTAAAATGAATTTACAATGCAAGTGAATGGCAGGCTGAAGACAACATGGCCACAGAGTAGAGGTTGCTAAGGGGGGAAGCTCAGTCTAAGAGATGTAACCAAGCATTAGTAGGCAATCCTATGCAAATGAGAGTTAGGATAGTGAATTGCAAGTTTACATAGGAAATGAGCAAAGTAAGTGGAGTGTAGGAGTAGGATAAGGGGAGTAACAGAGTAGAAGATAGGTGACATCACAAGGGGGGTATGTATGAAAGGAGTTAAGCTCATTGGAGCAAAGTGTCATGTGTCAGCCGACAATTGCATATTATTGAAAGAGGTGTGTCAACAGGTAGGCCAGGTAAAGTCAAGAAATGGAAGGTGTATGCCGTGGATAACACCAAAGTTTCTTGCTGAGCGTGCATGCGTGCGTGTGAATGCCAGTAAACCAGAGTAAGACAGTGCGCATGCGTGTTAGCATGTGTGCGCATGTGTAAGCTTGAGTAAGCATATGTAAAGCTGTGTAAACAGTTGTAAGCGTGTTTGTGCCCGTGTGCATGCGTTTTAACAAGAATAAGCAAGTTGTAGTCTGTGTAAGCATGTGTGTATGCGTGTGAGCTGCTGTGCGCTTATGTGCGTGGTGCTCCCCCTTCAGGAAACAGAAAGGAAAAAGGAAGCAAACCAAATAGTAGGGAAGTTACCAGGGAGTACTAGCAGAGCTAGCAGGTGAAAACAATCAGAATCAGGCAATTACCCAGGCAGAACACTAGCCCAGCCCAGCCCAGCACTTAAAACACTGCAAACAACAGTTCACTATGTTTCTCTCAAGAGACACTGCAACACTGCAGTAAGCTAATAGAAGTGAAAACTGAAAAAGCTGTACTGAGACAAAAAATGTTAGGGGCTGCCATTGCTGTTATAAGGCGACATATGCAACATGCTGAGGGTGGTGATAATGCAAATGCTGCTGGACAACCCACAGTGAGGAGACGGAGAAGAGTGTACAGGCCCAGGGTAACCTACCAGGGGCTACATGAGCTGGAGATAGTGGAGCGCTATAGAGTGGACAGAGACCTCTTGCAGCAAATTGTTGAGCTGTGCAGACCACGCCTCACACACAGAACTAACAGAGGGGGAACCCATCCCAGTGGAAACTAAGGTATGTGTTGGCCTAAGAATATTAGCAACAGGTACCTTCCAGAGACCAACTGGTGATATGATGGGAATATCACAGGCATCAGCATCCAGGGTACTGCACCAGTTCCTGGATGCCATGTCAGCACATGTCGATGATCATGTATACTTCCCCAATTCCCATGAGGTATTGGCCAGCAATATGCATCTCTTCCAGCAAATAGCGGAATACCCTGAGGTAGTGGGTGCATTAGACTGCACACACATATGCATCAAAGCACCAGCTGGTGAGCGGGGTAGGGTCTACTTCAACCGCAAGGGCTTCCCCTCCATCAACTGCCAGGATGTGTGTGATGCCCAGGGCATAATACTGAATGTGTGTGCTGTCTGCCCTGGAAGCTACCATGATTCCCATATCTGGCATCTGATGGAGCTGTACCAGACATTTGCTAATGGGGACATCCCACATGGACACCTAGAGGGTGATGCTGGCTATGCACTGGAGCCGTGGCTGATTACACCCATCAGAAATGCACACACACCTGAACAGGAATGCCATAATGAGGCACACGCACAAACATGAAATGTAATTGAACATGTGTTTGGGCTGCTCAAGTCATGGTTCCGGTGCCTGGACACATCTGGTGGAGCCTTGCAGTACTCACCAACTACATGTACCCAAATTGTCATGGTATGTGCTATGCTACATAATATGATCCTGTGAAAACAGCTGCAGCAGGACCAGCATAGGCCCAGGCCAAACAGCCCCCCACCATTGCCAGGGCCATCACAGGCAGAGCATGACTCGGAGGAGGAACAACCTGAGCCTGCCCCAGTAGGCAGAAGGAGGCGTGCCCAGTATGCTTTGGCCTTGGCAAAGAGGCAACGCATAGCACATACACTGGCTCAGTAGGAACTCTGGAAATTATACCTCTCTCTGACCCACACATCTAGTAAAAGGGATGCCTACGTTGACACTACCTGCTTTCAAACATGTATAGGGAGTGTAGTATGTGCATCCTATATAGGCAGCCCTGCATCAACACCTGAGGCATGATTGCCATGTGTTAAGCAATATAAAGCAGTGCTAAACAGCATTTACTACCATGTAGTATATGTAAACAAAATCACACACACCAACTAGTACAAATGTGGTCAATGTTGAGTAATATTGGCCAATGTCCAGCAATGATGGTTAATATTGAGCAATGTTGGACAAGCTGCGTCTAAGTAGGGCATAGCTGAACAAAAGCCAACATGCTCATAGTTGCTCTACTGGCCCTTAAGCAGTCTGGTCTGCTCAGTATGAAAATATAAGCGGTGATGGTCCTCGAACCCAGGATACTGTGCACTATAGTCATAGTACTGAACCACTAAACCATGACAGTATTGCGGTGGTCAATCTGTATGAAGAAATGTTGATAAGTCTATGCAAAGTATTCCATGGAAACCCTGCAGGCACAGCATAATCCCTGTCAAGTTATGACACAAAGGTGAGTCCTGCAGTAAGAATAGAACCTGACTTTCAACACACACAGTAGAAATGTTAATACTGGACATGTACACATACATCAACAAATGTAGTGGACCTCAGACAGCAACATACTGAAAGGTCACACTGGGCATGCTCACACACTTGAATACATGAGACAAATGTCAGGCAACAGAACACTGACAGTCTGAACTGGGCATGCTCACACACGTAGGCCATGTTGGAGTACAGCAGTGGGCCACACATTTCAGGCAGCTGCATGTGTTAACCCAGGAACTTCTCACTATCCAGCAATCTGCCCCTGTGCACACACTTATATGGCAACAGACACGCATATAATATAGCGGAGCCCTGTCATAATCAAATATGTTCTGCAGATACCTAAGCAGTTCATAGAAAGTGGGAAAGCAAAGATGATAAAAACCTGCAAACAGTATCAGCAATAAACATTGTGCATCATGAACATTTTCATAGGTTCAAAGGTTGACACTAGGCTATCTGCCCTAGGGCATGTACAAGCATAGACAGAGTGTGTTTGGCTGTTGAAACCCAGTCAAATCAGAACACTGTGCCTGTGAATAGTAGGTCACACAAGATAGCCCATTTACATTTAGTGTATTGTGCCTCTGTCTAGCAGGGACCCAGAAGATATCCCATGGGTACACATACGATCACCCATCCACTTGTCAAGATGTCACCTGTAGGTGTTCAGTGGGTGGCTCTGCTTATGCAAAACTGGGACTACACTCTGCAGTGAGTGGAGCCTTTCAGATAATAAACTGTCCCCCCAGCATGTCCTATTAACATCTGTGCTGAGGTATATATCCCTGGAGTGTGTAGCTCCAAGGGAGTTGGATATCCTGAGGTGGAGCATGTCCATTAATTCTGGGTCAGATATTGCCTTAAACTACAGGCACACAACACATCTGTGTAGGTGGTAAGTGACCGAGTAGAGCTGGAGTTACTGTATCTGCACTGTGCAGGGCATCTGTGTGAGTCCCTACATCTGCTTGATGAGTAACATTTGTGGCCATTACAGTTGCTGCAGGTGTCGGGTAAGGTACAACCCCAATGTGGCATAGTAACCAAGCATGATTGTGATGAGTATAGGGGCACAATGACCACACGTGATCAACATGTGAAACCATGTGGGATATGGTGGGCTATGTAGAAGTACTGTCTAACCACTTTGGCAATGTGATTGTCAAAGGTGAGAGTACGAACAGGTCATGTCCCCAAACCCGTAACAACTACTACCGTATGTAATGGATTACTACCTATGTAGTAATGTGTGGGCATGTTGTCATTCTTAAAGGGGATGACTATGCAACTAATGGCATGTAGCCGTAGGCCATGGCTCAGGCACCAGTCATCCTATCTCTGTGAGACCCTGTATGAGTATGCATGTGCCAGTTGGAGAGTTGATTATGGCACCCAGTTTGCAGTCATCTGCGAACATGGGCAGCCATATCCCTCCTGTGATAGTCTGTACATCACACAAATATATACTAAACAAGACAGGTCCCAGGACTGAGCCTTGTGGGATGCCATGTGTAACTGGTCTATAGTCAGACATGGCACCTGCAACACTGAGCATGTGAGTGCTATCCCTGATCCAGGTGGCAATCCATTGTGTGAGATATGTGTCGATATTGATGCTGGTGAGCCTATGCATAATGGCCGTGTGGGGTATTGTGTTGAAGGGTTGTGCAAGGTCCAGGCAGGCTGTGTGGACAACCATCCCAACACTGATGGACCTGGTTACTGTTTAAAGAATACAAACAGGTCCAACAGGCAAGATCTGCCCACAACAATGCTGTAATGTGTAGGACCCAGTGTCTGTAGGTTTCCGATGTCTATGTGCATGAGTCCCATTACAATACGCTCCATAGCTTTGCAGAACAGGCTAGTTAGTCTTATAGGCTGAGATTGTCTGTGGTCTGTTATGGCAGTATTCAGTGGAGCAGGACCACTATCGCTGTACGTCATTCCGTGGGTACAAATCCTGCAGTAAACCTGATATCGAACAGTGCCGTAATGTAAAGGTTACATCTGTCATGAAGGCCATGTACAACACAGGCCGGGACACTGTCTGGTTCCATTGATGCTGTGTTGTCCGCTGTGGGGAGGGCAGCACTCACCTGTTTATTCGTGATGTCAGAGAGGTTACACTCTGTTGGGATGGACAGTACCTCCTTAGGGGGGATAGGGGGGAGACATCTGCATTGAACCTGTTTGCCAGGATGTTGGCAATGTCTGTGGGTTCAGGGTATGTTCAGTCAGTATGCAGTAACACACAGCATATCAGTGAGTGTCCAGCCAGGTACCTGAATTAACTGAAGAAGGCCTTGTGAGTGTCCGATGTGTCTGGTGCAATTGTCCGTTAGAAGCGGGCCTGACATAAATACACAAGTGACTGTAGCTGTCTGCTAGTACAGATCACAGATGCCTTCCCTGTCTGGGATTGTGCTCTATCATGTAGTAGCTTCTTCCTTTTGTTGTATAGCATATTAATGGCCAGGGTCCACCAGACAGGTCTCCTGCCATTGGAGGAGTGAGTCCAGGTGTTATTTTGGATAGCACGATCCATGCAGCCCAATAGGTGTCCATAGAATGTGTATGTAAAGGATTCAGCAGTCTGAGCCATACTTACCACTGACCCGGGGTCTCTGAAGTATACCACCGTGGTATGGAGAAGTGTGACGTTTGCTTTTGGGAAGTTCACCAAGATTACCCAGGATGGGTGTGGGGATGGGATATGGATGTCCAGTGAGATAAAGTATGTTCTGTCCTTACCAATGAGGGGTATATCGCAGGTGTGGAGCATAGAGTCCCCATGTTGGTGATGATCATTTCCAATATGTTGTCCCCTCTTGTGGGTGTGGTGTCCGGTTGTGCCATAGCATATGAGTTTACAAATTGTAGCAACTGTTGGGCAAGGGTGTTGGGGCCTGAGTACTATCCCCAGTCAATATGTGTGTATTTGACATCACCCAATATAATGGTGTTTGCGGAGACCGTCATATTGTCCAGTGTTCCCCGGAAAGACGAGTGTGGTTGCTGAGTTTGTGAGTGTGGTCTGTAGCAGGCAACAAACCTAAAGGCAGATTTGCACAATGTTAGGTGCATATGTATGGTCTGTGATGCTTTGTGCAGTGCTACCAACCTGGAGGTATGTGTATCTGTGATGTATATGGACACTCCCCATATTTGTGTTGGCCATTCCGTGTTATGTGTTCAGAAAGCATGGTACAAAATATAACCTGGTAGTGCTGGTGTGCATGTGGGAGCCTGAACCATGTGCCTGTTAGTGCACAGATATTGCTATTCTCCATACTGAGGAGATTCCTGAGTGTGGTCAATGTGAGGGTAATGCATCTGGTGTTGAGCAGCATTACCCTTAGTGTCATGTACTCTGTAATGTCTATGGAGATGGGTCTGTCTTTTGAGCCCCTCTTACATAAGACAGTATGGTGGCAGCAAGTGCCTTAGCCAGTATTCAAAAGTCCAAGGGTGACAGGTGCAAGCTGTCCATAGGGAAGCTACATGGCATATCAAGCATGTCACCACAGGCTGACAGACTCTGTATCCCCTTTGAATAACACCAATATGTTAGCCAACTGTTAAACATGATCAGTTTGTTGGTATACTGAGACATCATACTTGGTGAGTGTAAGATGCTAGACAAGGTCAGGGTCATACTGGCCTGGGCTACATGATCAGAGAGTTCCTCTATGTATCATGTCATGTGGTTCAGGGAGGAACGTCTGAGGTTGTATGCACCAGCATGGACAATGATGGAGCCAGTCCTGGACTTGCTTTGGAGTGATCTGAGTGCATGTGTTATGTGGCAGATCCTGGCACCTGAGAGACAGCTCAAAGTGACTATTCCCTTGTTTGGCCTGGTGAGTGGGACGTCAGTGTGTCTGACATTAAGTGTCACCTATTACAAGTGTATCAGGTGTGTTGTTTAGCCCGAAGGGCAGTGACTGTGTGGCACACTGACATTGTGAACTATGTGATATGTGGGTATTGTAGTGGGGTAGCAGTTGTTTGTGTGTCTGCTTTGGAGGTCTCTGCTGCTTAGGCAGAGTGTATGTAGAGCCTCCGAGTATATGTATGTGTGATAATGTGGTTTGATTGCTGTCGCTATCGGTGTATGTGAGACTGATATGTGGTGTGTGTGGTCACCTTCACCACCTGATAGACCATGCCAGTCATGGGTCGAGAGAGCTCAGCCTCCTGTATGTCAATATTGTTGCATCTCTCACATATATCTGAGTGTGTTGGGAGGAGGAGAGGGTTGTCTGTGTACATGTGGCAGATGTGACATTGTGTCATAACCACAGTATTCACTAGCTGGACTGGAGAGTACACACGAAACCAACCCCTGGACATGCCAGTATATTATGATGACATACTCTGTAGCCTGATCACAAAGGATCAGTAAGGTGTTATGTGTGCAAAAGAGTATAACAGGGATTAGTGCTCAGGTTTGTTGGTGTTTTGTAAAGAGTAGTTGAGAAGGAGTCCAGACTGAGAATCATGACATGTCCTTCAGCTATGTCATAAATAGTAATGTACACTCATATATGTCCTGAGTCAGGGCCAACTGTACCGTACTGACAATGCCGACATCCTGTCAGACAGGCCCATATATACATACCCACCTCCCACTGACGATAGTCCCTGACATCATACCAGGAGATATCACATGTAGAATGGCTGACCAGCTCCCCCCAAAGCCAAAAGCATGGCAGCAATTGCATTACAATGTTTCCCAATATGTGTCATGCATGCACTACAGAACAAACAGACCCTGCACCTGAACAGTCTGTTGAGCCTCACCCACTCCACAGGGTCTGGAACCATTGAATGTGTTACAGCAACATATGGCACTCCCCACAAGTGTGGGTGCATAACACACCATGGGAAGTATAGTCCAGTAAGCCTATAAAGTCTGATCTGCAAGGCCATGGAGTGCATCATGGCTGAAGTCATAAACAGAGCTATTGGAAGCTGACAAACACACAACCCTACCAACTGTGGTATGTTCATGTGCAGATCATGGTTCCCAAACATGCTACACCATTTGCAAGGCAGCCACCCAGGACATACATCACTGAACAGAGCTACACATGTCCCACATAGACTTTGCATAGCTCTTCATCAACATCACAGACACATGTTGTATCCACAAAACCAACAATCTGTGCATAGATATGTGTTGATATATGAAGGGATGTCAATGTGTCCACAGATAGATCACACAAGGTGTGACTCACAGGGTCCTGTTCAAGCTGTTTGATACCTGCCGACCCACATGGATCATTCCTGGGATTACATAAAAGAAAGTGCACACACATTTCCATGTCCAGTCTGATGATGTCAGCATCCTACAAATATACCAGGAGAACAGAAACCATCCAGTAAAGCATCTAGCGCGCCGTGTTAATGTGTATCTCTCTAGTATCATAACGCAGTTAGGTAGGGGGTTGAATCCTGCAAGTGCTGGTAGTGTGTGTGTGGGGGGTGTATGTGTGTGATTTCCTTTGAGAGGAGTAGCCTTTTTGGAGACTGGGAAAACACATTAAAAGAGGTACATCCCTCTTTGGAATGTCTGATGATGTCAGCATCCTACAAATATTCAAGGAGAACAGAAACCACCCTGTAAAGCATATAGCGTGTCGTGTTAATGTGTGTTTCTCTAGTAGTTAGGTAGGGGTATGAATCCTGCAAAAGCTGTTAGGGGGTGTATATGTGTGATTTCCTTTGAGAGGAGTAGCCTTTTTGGAGACTGGGAAAACACATTAAAAGAAGCACATCCCTCTTTGGAATGTCTGATGATGTCAGCATCCTACAAATATATCAGGTGAATAGAGATAATCCAGTAAAGCATATAGCACGCTGTGTTAATGCGTAATTCTCTAGTATCATAACATAGTTAGGTAGGGGTCTGAATCCTGCAAACGTTGTTAGTGTGCGGGGGGTGTATGTGTGTGATTTCCTTTTAGAGGAGTAGCCTTTTTGGAGACTGGGAAAACACAATAAGAGAGGTGCATCCCTCTTTGGAATGTCTGATGATGTCAGCATCCTACAAATATATCAGGAGAACAAAAACCACCCAGGCAAGCATATAGCATGCCGTGTTAATGCGTATCTCTCTAGTATCATAACATAGTTAGATAGGGGTTTGAATCCTGCAAATGCTGAGTTTGTGTGTGTGTGTGCGCCACAGGCGGTCAATGCAGTGGGGGTTTGCTTTTACTACGGTATGACATATGATTAAAACAGTATGTGCATTGCACACATCGGGTATCTGCATGGCAAATGGATATGTGTACATGTGACCTCAATCAGTACATAGGTTTGAAGCCTGCATACTACATGAATACATTTGTTTCCTTCGACAGATTGTGCTGCTGCTTCTCAGATCATAGGTCACATATGTATGTATGCGACAAGCCCGGCCACTGTAGTGATCCATGGCCAAGGTCATCTGTGCCACACACACCCAAGACATGTACTATAGAGTATTGTGAGTGATGGTAATTGCCTGGGCTATATGTCACACATGTTTATACACAACAATGACTGGCAGTAATGGACAGTCATTATAGGTGTACAACAGCCCTGTGGATATGCATGCAGGCCCCTAATGTGTTATGTGAAACACCAATGAACCCCACAATACCTATGGATATGTTGATACCAAGGGGCAAACAACATAACACGTGTCTGTCTGTACACATTGGTACCCAACATACATGTTGAGGGCTACCACCTATGTGGTACTGTTGGGATAGTATGTCTAGTAAATGTGGGTGAGTATGCCATGGTCGGCTTATGATTATACAGCATGCATTGGACAACAGGTATCTGTCTGTATGATACCCTTGTGTAGGATATGCGTCCCATCCAGGGAATGCAGTGTAGGCCAATGCATGCATTTCCAGATGTGGATGGACATATCCCTAGTGTGTTTGCATGTACCTAAGAGGGCTATATGCCACACAGGTGTGGTCCCAGGAACGTGTGACGGTCAATACCACTGGTTACTGTTATAGTATAGTACCGGAAGGATCCAACTGTTACTGAGTTCCCTACAACTGTGTGTCATTTGTCAGGACATCATCTAATGATTGGTTATAGTCATGCTGTTGAGGTGGTGTATACTACCAGACTGCAGATCATTGACAGATATCAACAGTATCACCCACAGCATAGTATCAACCCATGTCATACACATATGTGTACCCATGTTAGTACATATCTGTAGTAGAATGCATACTGGCCATCGAAAGATACCTTGAGATGTTAACAATGTGTACAACAGGGTATGTCGCACATCCCACATGTCCACTATGCACGTACATGCAGACAGTGGGCACACACCATGTTCACATATGTACACCTGCTAATTTGCAATGCACACATCACACATGTACTGTCCACTCAGTAACATATGCTGGCAACACTGTACACTTCAGCCAAGTGGCACATGGGTGGACAATACATACTCAGACCTAACACTGGTGTAAACAATGCTACAATGACTATCAGAGCTGTGATGCATAATGCCTGCTCAGATATACCTACAAGGATATCAGTACACTTTCCTGTTGGCAACTTGCTACTATTGCTACACTGCTATAATGTTACCCTGTGCATCAGAACCATGTTAGTCTATTCCTGCATCAATGTGACAGATGACATGAGGTGGCACAGGTGTCATCATATGCACAGGGTGTGTTGTTGGTTTGCCAGAGCCCGACATTGACCCATCCAATCGACATGTCTGTGTGTGTGTGTGTGTGTGTGTGTGTGTGTGTGTGTGTGTGTGTGTGTGTGTGTGTGTGTGTGTGTGTGAGGGACAACAGTACAGCATGGGCCAATGTTGATGTAATGTGTGTGTGTATGTGTGAGCCTTAGTTGTTTGGTTAATGTGTGTCTGTCTGCATGCACACAACTCCACCATGTGGCTGACATATACGGGCAGTTGTGGGACAGCCACAGACTGTACCTGCTAGGCTGTACAAATCACTGTCTCTGGCCACGGACATGGTACCTGTACCTGGCAGGAGTGCTACGGGCAGTATCGGGTACCAACCCTGACTGGGTGCTATCATCAGAGGCAGAAGTATGATGACTGGACCCATGTCCCTGCTGGGACTGGCCAGTGCCACATGCACGTGGTCTAGTAGGATGGTCAATGGACAGGCCAGCCCCAGCATTGCTGGGGCTGGTACTGCCACTACGGGTGCAGCTGTGATCTGTGGTCCATCCGCGATGACTGTCAGCTGATGCTGTTGCTGGCATGCATCCGCCGTCGGCTTCCCATCTGTCCCGCATGGTCCTGGCTCATGGCTAACACATTGTGGAGGACATCTAATGTCTCCCTCCAATGGCTATCAATGACCTCGGTGTAATTCCGGATGGCACTGGCAAGGTCACAGATAGCAATGTAATGGGCCCTCTGCACCCTTAGTCCCTGTCGGGTGTAAAGTTCCATATGTGCCTGTGCCTGCATTACAGCCCGGAACATACTGGAGGTTGTAATACCTCTGGGGGCACGTCTGCCAGGGGCAATACAACCAGTGGTGCTCCCCCGAGAACCCCTGGACATCTGCCTATGTGGTACCATTCCAGTAATCTGGCTATGGCTGCTGTGAGGGGATGCACGTTCCATGGGTGCCACACTCTCCTGGTCAATGCCGACTGTATGCTGTCCCTCAGCTATGGCCATTGGTGATGAGGGATGTATTGGCAGTATGAGTGTGTGCATAGATGAGGTTGAACGCTGTGTACTGTTAATTGGCGGACCAACGGCAGACCCTGACAGACCTTCCTGTGCCACAATACATGTCTCATCATCTCCACTATTAGTGGCAGTGACATCAGGTTCCCTGCTGTATTCAGACACCCCTAACACAGCACCTGTGGAAGGAAGACAGAAACACACTTCACAATCTGTATATGATGTTAGCACACATGCACACATGCACACATGAACACATGCACACATGAACACATGCACACATGCACACATGAACACATGCACACATGCACACATGAACACAATTACACGGTTCACCACAGCACATACACACACACACCAGCAATTCAACACATGCACAATAATGGGTGAAGGTGGGTGATAGTATCACAAGGCAGTCACCTCACAAGTGTCAGCATGCAGAATATGAGTTGCTCAAGACCATGCAGTGCAAGTGTTGACGGCCCTATTTAATGACAATATAGATGGCTGTGATGCATGTGTGTAATTGTTCAGTGATTGCCTACACCCTGGAACACAATGGGTACATGGACACAACATTGCTGTGCAAGTATTATCTGCTCTGCAATGTCCTGTGCACCATCACTCAATGGTATACATACCATGGTTGCATGTGTTATCTGTGTAACACATAGATTGCCGTGTCTGCTTACAGTGTCTGTGTCCATAGCAAATAATAGTGGGCACAGATGTAGCAAATGCATGCAATGTCCAGACATGGGATGAGTGGTGCATGTAGATGTGAAGGAATCCCAGTGCTCGACATGGCCATTGTACAATGGTTATGGTGAGTGCGGGACATATTGCAGATATGTCGGTGCCAGCCATGACATGGCATGCTACATGACTGCAACATTAAACATCACACATACCCAATGTGTGTCATGTGACCTATACACCCAATAGCATTCCAGGACATATATGTCACTCTTTGTACAGATGGTGACAGCTGTGCATATTGTGTATACTGGCATATGTAAGCACACACACAACATGCTATGCATATTGTGTATAGGTGCATATGTTTGCACACACACAACAATGAGGTGCAAAGCAAAGACCGCTATGTGTAGTACTGTGGTCACTGTAACTGGATGGGGTGTACTACCATGTGCCATCATCATCATCATCATGCATCTTGTGGTCACTCACGGCTACTACTGTGTGATAGACCACCGCCTAGCATGCTGTACCTGAACTGCAGTGTTGTGGCTACGTTCACTATTACACAGACACTTTGTACATGGGTGTATGAGGTGCCTAAAAGGGAGCATTGCCTAACATGACTGTGTTATGTGTTGAAGAGTGTTGCACAGCCCCATGATAGGCCTCTACCCCTGAGGTACATCATGTGTGTGTGGATGACATGTGGGATACTGAGGTGTGACCATACAGCAGGTGTGTGATTACACCATATGTAGCATATCTTTGTGTACTGTGTATGATAAACGTGTTATGTTGTGTACAGGTGTTGCAACTATGCCTATCCAATGTGCAGTATGGGGTTGCCACAACTGTGTCTTATGCTCTGTGTATTGCATGTCAGTGAGGCAGCTACTGTCATTACTGATCTGTGCAATGTCTTACAGCAAACATGCATGGCATGCATTATGCGTAGGTGTGTTACGTGTACATGGCCTACACCTCACCTATGACATGCATATTTTATTACCAACATTGCAGTTATAACACACTCACCAGCATGGATCGGCTGCCCTGCTGTCACACCAGAGGGACCTACGAGAATATGAGAGAGTTAGTTAGTGGCCACAACTGTGTCATTGCTACAGTGGGTATGCTAAACTGCAGTATAACAACAGTCAACAGTCACAGGTGTAGAGATATTACTCGAAATATCAGTATTGCACAGCACTAGGCAGCAGAACTGCTAAACACACAGTACACATCTCACATAGACATAATCTAACAATACAGTTAACTGTCATCTACAGATAGGGCATGTTACCTGCTTGCTCTGGATGGGCGTGCTGGCTGGCTCCAGCCTCGATGACAACACATGTCAGAGGATGATGTTGCTGTTGTCCAGGAGCCACCATGCTTAGGAGCAGCTCTTTCAATCTGATGAGGGAGGGATGAATGGCCACCCCACCACCTGTGTCATGTTGTTGTCTTTGGATATCAGACGCATGCCGCCAGACATGTCTAATTAAATCACTGCAGTGATGGCGTACCTGCTCATATGTCCGGTTATACATGTCTATGTCATTTACCCGATGAACAAGTTCCTGCCACAGTGCAGTAAGCTCCTGCTGGTTCTGGCTGCTTGTGAAGAACAGCATCGTGTACTGCTGCAATAGGCTTTGTAGTATCACCTCTTCCTCATCCACTGTGTATGATGGATTGCATTAGTGGGCCATCTGGCTGAAAAGATATGAACAATATGTGTGAGCGAGTCCTGTAGCACACGTTACACCTTTAACCACAGATATCACTTTACTGACATATATACCATCCTATCGTCTGTCAGAGGTTACACACGTTCAGTGCCACTTATTGGTTCTCAGGCCACAACTAACTAACAGTGCCTGGCACACTCTATATATCACACCACTATACAACAGTACCCGACACACCGTTTGTGACACATTGCACAACCTCAAGACAGGGGTGTATATCACACCAATGCATGAACAGATATGTCATCCATTGCAATGGATGTAAAGTACAGGTACAGTAGTACCAGTCAACCACCCTAGTCATTGATGCCAAAGCCCTGCCTAACAGATGTGTACAGTTGTTACTATAGATGGCATACTGCTGTAACAGAGTATATATGTTGCTGGATACACACGTATACCCTGTAACACACATATGATTGCAGCCATTGTACAGGCATGATTACACACACATCAGACAAACATACAACACACCACTGTATGCCAACACAGATGAGCATTACCTGTGTACTATACAGTACTGTGTGCCACTACTTACACACCCTTATGCCTGATTTTTGTCCTCTGTGCAGACTACAGGAAACACACATGACAGTGTTTCCAAGCAATGTGAACACACACCATACTGTGCTGTTTAGGCCTACAGCTTATGGTAGTACTACAGTTCATATGGGAGTTGGATTCACCAGCAGTACCACTCACTAAGCATACATGTATTGCTTTAGCCTACAATGAGACACCACATTCGTCAACAAGGAACTACGTTACATCATATGCCGTACTACTATGTCTGCCTAACAGTACATTACACATAATTTGCTGTCCTCACAGCTAGGATAGACACTACAATGTCAGATACAACTTCACACTAAGCTATTACACCTTTACAGACCTTACACACATTCAGCATTACACTTATTCAACCTCACATAGCAGCTATTGCATTGAGTACATGTGTGAGTGCATAGTGTCATAGGTAGGTAATATGCTGTTGGCCCTACGGCAGCCTAGCCATATGCTACCCTGGCCTTTGACACACATGTACTTTGATTTCACTTGCCCCTGCCAAACAGAACCACAGAGGTGTTTCCTGGGGTGTATTACCAATCTCCCACACAATCATCAGGGGTATTTATGACAACTGCTAATGAGGAGCCTTGTTTGCTATTGCTAGGTTGTATGGCTTATCTCTGAGATGGGAACCTATCCCTCCAGCATGTGCTGTTTAGTGAGCTAACAAGGTTTAGGGCCCTAGAGCATGTATCCCAGAGGGATTGTGATATGTTACCATGGTGGTTGTCACCCAGCTATGGGTGTGACATACCTCTGTATGTCCGGCAGAGGTCACCTCTGTGTGGCCAGAACACAATACAGTGTAGATGTGGTTTTGTGAGTCAGTCTGCATAGGGCATCTGCTTGCGGCCCGTATTACCCTTTGGGAGGTATGTCTGTGGCCTTTTCACCTAGTGTAGTTGTCATGTGAGGTACATACCATACATTGCATTGTGATGAGTAGAGGGGAACACTGCCCTATATTTCTATAGATGACACACCTGTTGTCATGACACATAACACACATACTGATTACAGGTATAGTGTGGCACTGTCTTCATTAAAGCGGAGGCTACTGTCCACCTGCGTCCCATGTTCCCTTATCACACCTTCACTGTTAGGTAGATCTCTACCTATGTGGTAGTTAATGGGTACAGTGTTTTGGAAAGGAGGAATGGCACTGCAGTATCAACACTTGTCTACAATCCATGCCTTGATCACCACACACCTGTTGCAGTACATATGACCCCGTGTCACTCTGTCTCTCCCTCTCTCTATATGGCTATATATATATATATATATATATATATATATATATATATATATATATATATATATATATATATACACATACATGTACACATCCATTGCTGTACACATGGATGTACATATAGGCACATGTACAGTACACCTTTCATGGTGGGGATATCACTTATGCGACAGTTGAGGGATGTACAGTTATGTGATTATATTGCACAGTGTTGTGCAGAATGCATGTGGGTGTCCTCAGCCCATGTAGCATTAGCAGGCCTCACTGGCTGTAACACAGCAGATCTGACAAATCAGTCCCACAGCATTTAACCACCACATGACATATATCAACACTGCATGCTGTGTTCTAGGCCACACACTACGACCTACATAGATATATGCACATATCAACCTTCAATGACATATATCTGTCCACCCTTCACTAACAGTTGCAGTATGTCCCTTGCCCTATGCACATGTGTGGATACAGATAGATATGTACTGCTGCCACACATGGATGATTTGCAGTGTGTAGAGTACTCTTCAGGAACATCTACTACATGCCAACACATACATGTGAGTTACATACCTTACCTTTGTATTTCCCTGCTCCGTGTGTTACGGTTTTGTAGGTTTTTATTTTTTATTTATTTATTTTTTTTGGTTGTTTGTTTTGGGTTTTCCCCCCTCTATTTCAGTTTATGTCTCAGTTTCTCTCTCTGTTGTGTCCCTGTCTCTGTCTGTGTCTGTGTCCATGTCTCTCTCTCTCTCTCTCTCTCTCTCTCTCTCTCTCTCTCCCTCTCTCTCTCTCTCTCTCTCTATCTCTCTCTATCTCCCAGCACCTGCAATGATAGAATTGAATGTGTGGACTGCAGGTACAGCCTGCTTTTCTAGGTATCTGCACTTGTGCATGTGACAGCCTCTGCACCAATTGCTGCCCACCATTTAGTAATTGCATGCAGCCTGCTGTGTGGTGATTGCATTACTCACTGTGATTGCAACCCACTGCTATAAAATGCCAGGTTAGGTAGGCGTAGCCCTTTCAGCTGTCCAAGGTGGGGCCCATGCTTGTTTGCTCTGGACACCATTGTGTCAGTCAGAAGGTTGGTATATGTCTCTTATCTGAAGATAAGGTTGTAGCCAGTTATATGCATGTTGTACTCAAACCTGAATGTTGTTGCTTCCAGTACACACTTCTCAGTGTAGACATGTACTCGCCCCTCCAAATGCTAACACAGGATACATAGGAGTATGTACTTTATTTCTGACTTACACAATTAACTGCCATACAAATGTGGTTATTGCACTGTATTCCTGTGGCCAGTATTTATCCTGGTCTGATACTGTGTGGTATTTGTAAGGTGCTACTGTAACATTATTCCCTGCTAGGATGGCTGGTTTTCCTTTCACAGTCATGTCATGCAATTCCACAACAACTGCTGGTAAAGACCCACAGAACAGGATTTGTGTTATACCATTCCTAATTTCCATTTACATTCCCTCATTGTAATGCAAGATATATTTATTTCAGAACCAAGTTATTTGTATGTCTGCTGTGGCTTAGTGGTAATTTATGCAGTCTATTGTGTCAATGGTCTGGGGTTCGAGACTGGCAGAGGCTTTTTTCTTTTGCTGCTCAGCAGAACAAGGGCCCTGCCATAGAGTTACTAAGGCACTTTTAAGCAGTTGTAAGTGGGTTTGCACAGGTTTGCACAACGCTTAGTGATGCTTAGCTAAGCGCACACATGCGCACACTCACTTAAACCCGCTTACTACTGCTTAAAAGTGCTTACTTCCGCTAATCCCCACGCTAATTTCTTTGAAAGAAAAGAAAATGGGGAGATAGGAAAGTGGTGAAAAAGGGGGCACAAAGAGGGGCAGACAGTAGGTAAACAAGCTCGGGATGTGCAGGACAGGTGTAGGGAAGGTCCATAGCTGCCCATTTCTTTACCAGCAACAGCTGTGCATATGCAATAAATTTAGAGTGATATTTGAAACCTTCCACCCCTTGGAGAGGGGTGAGGACAACAAAGTATGCTGTACTGCCAATTATAATTATCAGTTTACATGTCCAACGGACATGTGTGTGAAATGGGCAGCTATGTATGGGGCGCAATTATTTTGTGGGTACAGATTGCCCATTTTTTTTTTCAGGTGAGAGTAGGAAGTGAGGTAGAGGAAGTAGGCATGTCCAGGGAGGTAGGTTGGGGAGGTAAACAGACAAGACAGACAAGACGCATACAGGGGCAGTGTATGACACATGGGGTGGGTGAACACAATTGATGGGGTCGGATGTTTGGAAATTGCAAGCCCATGAGCCCACAGATGGTAACAGTGGAACTGAGGTCCCCACCCATGGGCAATCACCACTGCACCTTCACAGCCCCAAGGGTGGCTGTGCTGGGGGCTGCATAGGATGGGCAGGCTCACCTGTGAGATGTGCCACTCTCACCTCGAGTTGGTGTAGGGGATCAGCGACTGAACTCTGGATCTCCCTATGCACCACAACCCGGACCCTTCGAAGGGTGACAGGTGGCCCTTCTCCACCCATGCTTGCATGGGGGGACGAGCCCCATCCCCTGCAGCGCTTCCACCTGAAGGTGGCACAGGACCAATGGAGGAGGGGAGCCCGGGCTGGGCGCCGGACCTGCTGGTGCCAGGTGCACTTGCCAGCTGAGGAGGGACAGGTGGGTCCGCTGGGACTGGCCTTCCCATATGTTCTGTGATTAGGTGTGTTTAATTACAACATAAACAACAGCATTCCAGATTAGTTGTAACTGCATGCAGTAATATTCCCATTAACCCAACACACCAAGGTTCCAACAGTTGAACAGCAAGCATAACACATGCATATATTGAACCACAGTGGATATTCCAACAGCATGCAGGGATGTTTGGTAGCAACAGTCCACCATGATTGTGGTGTTTAAACAGGGCACATGCATCAACGTGAATGCAAATATTTATAGAACAATAGGACATATGTCCCAACAAATATTTAAGATTACACATACCCATTGAGGTGTGGAATTGCATGGTTTATGCACATACAGTAGAGTGTAGAAAAAAACCTCGGTTAACATCTTATAATGACCTTTTAGTCTACACTACATTCCTAGTGACTGCAGGTGTCTATCCCCTACATGTATTATTACACTTGCCACCATACATTAGGTTGTGTAATGAGTTTGTCTAGTTCAATATATGCCTGACCTATATCTGACATACTAGCTGTCCAGGATGCAGATGTTACTGCTACATATTTCTTGATTGCATTTCTATTTCTTTATCTACATATCTGGGATGTTTTCACATGACATTTTCACTTCGATTTGTACAGAACCCTGCATTTCGTGACACACACTCACATTTCTGGGGATAAACTAACATGCTACATGTGTGCCAGATTTACTTATGCATGCCAGCCAGTAACTGACTGTTGCAGACTGTATATATGCTTCACAGCTACTAGCACTTCCATCACCCACTTTATATGGGACTGCACAACTCTGGGTTGCCAGCACTTTTTCAAACAGTACTATTTGTATAATGCAAGGGTACAACAATATTTCAAACTCTGTGACACAGACACACTCCGGGTTTTAGACCTTTATTAATGGCATTACACACTTTTCCACAAGCTCACTCCTTTATTTGTTTTAATGGTGCATATGGCAGATATGTTCAAGACATATTATACCTTTATTAATAGGTTAGAACACTCTTTTTTCAGGCTCACTCACTTATTTTATATGACAGTGCCTGCAGAGATAGTATTCCAGACATATGTTACCTTTCTTAATGGGTTACTACACTCTTTTTCTGCCTCTCTGACATTTTTATCCGACAGTACATGCAGAGGACTTATTCAGGCAATTTTATGGATGTATTATTGGACTACAACACTTTCTTTCATGCTCTCTCCCATATTTTATATAACAATACATGCAGAATAATCACTAACCTGCCTGGTGGTGCAGCCTTAGCAGCCTATCAGCATAGGATTGCTGATTTGCAGCACGGTCACCTGCAGCTGTAAAGTAAATGAGGGGATATTGAGACATACCTATCCATTATACATACTCAATTATCAATTCTTACATACTGCATTCCATGGCTACATACCCAGTTGTGGGGCATCCCCGCATCCCACGGGCCTCCTGTATCCATTGGTTCAGGCGGTCCTGATTCCATCTCTTCAGGTCTGCATGGTGGTGATGGACCTGCTCACCAGTCCGAGGAATGCCTGTGGCACTGGTGAGGTCATGAGCCTACCGGATCCAAGCTTCTGCCTTGTACTCCGTCCCTTGGAACTGGTCCTGCAGGAGTCTTGATTCATGATGGTGGACAAGGAGCCAAACCATGTATTTTGACTCCTCGATGCCCCAACATTGCGCTCAGAAGCATGTTCTCTCTCTCTCTCTGACCACAGCCATTCTAACTGCAGATGTGAGCTACAATCAGTTATGGTGTGTATTCCCGCCTATGGGGCTTAAATATGCCGCATTTCTCGCACTTTTTTGTGATTGGCCATTTTTTTTAATTCTCGGCTGACTGGAGACCTGCTTAGTAATGGTTAAACTACCATTAGTAAGTATATGTCTGTTAACAGTGGCTGTTTCCCCTAAGTTGTCATGGCTTAGTGGTTCTGTACTTTGCTTGTGATGCACAGAGTCCTGGGTTCGAACCTTGTCATTCATTTTATTTTCATACTGTCCAGACAGGCTAGGGGGTGTGGCTGTGTTTAAGCAACTTTGCTCTACATTGTTCCTCGGTGCACTGGTTGGTGCAGCGTGCACGTCCGCGCAAACACATTGCGCTGGTTAAAGCTCTATTTCTCTATGGGCAGCTCTATTGCGCTGGGTTAATCATTATTAAACTATGGGCAATCTATTGGGCTGGATGAAGCGCTGCTTAACTGCAGGCAATTATATATCAGGATCATTTAAAATATTTATTTTGTTCACTGATACATTGGCCATTTCACTGCGTTTTACTATTTACACATATTTGTCTGGTATTATTTCATATACTGATTTAAAAATAAATACAAAGGGGAGTGGTGGGACTCAAACCGTGAACGCCTCTTCTTTGTGCGAATGCTCTACCATTACGCTATTGCTATTTGGTGTGATTTGCATAAGCATTCTTTCTTATTCTCTTCCATGTCAGAATTGCTAACTCTAGCTAAGCAATGGGCACACCCGCGCACACACGCGCAAATACGGGCAGCTATTTCGGGTATTTAAAAAAAATAAACTTAACTTTTTACTTTTTATAACTGCGATGGGGGTTTACAATGTCAGGGAGTGTGGTGTTGGGTGCAAGGACATTTGAGCGGACTCGCTCTTGTGTATTTGCTTTTACTTTTCAATCACTTGCAGGGGCGTGGACATTTAGTCTGCTCGGCAGTCAGACACGCCCCCTGCTTTCTTACATGGTCCGTGTATGAATTACGGTTGTGTCAGCGTGCCCTCATGCATATTCATGGCTCGCTGACATCATACCGTTCAACTGCAGCCTCTGAGTAAGACTTATTAAGTCTTACACAGTGGATTCGTGAATCCGGGGGTTTGTCATTTTCTGACAAATCACTGGGATAATCTGAGGATTGAATTCACTAAATAATGACATACACTTGAGTTTCAGACTTCAAATCCTTCAGAAAATGCATGTTAACACAAATTCTATTACTCTAGCAACTTTCTAAGTTTATAATAACAATATTTGGAATCTGTCCCTATTTTCTGGCCTTTGTCCCTGATTTTTTCAGGTTTTGTCCAGATTTCTTGCACTAAGAGGTTGAGAGGCATGACGGAGACTAATCAAGCCAAAGTTCAATTTATCCAGTGTTGTGTACAGGGGATTCAACAGAAATGATTAGCATGACAAGACAACACAGAAGCTCTTCAAATATTAAATGCATCATTTCCAGGAAAAAAAATCTTTGACAGGAATAACCAATTATTGCTATAATGCAAGATTAGTGATTAAGAAATATAGTTGTGCTTTTGGGGGCCATTTCTCTGTGAAGCTGTGATCACTTTAAGCCTGATAGCAATAATCTCAGAGACTAAGATGCCATTATATACAAAGAACACTGCTGCTCAAGTAATATAAAGTACTGGAGTATGATGTAAAATAAGAAACTACTACAAAGCAATATGATCTTCAAAAATAGGAGCACTAATTTATTTCTCAACTCTTACTTGTCTACAGGATTTTGTGATATAGACCAGAGCCTTATCAATAGTCTCTATGACATAAGTAATGTATTGATATCAATTTGCTTTACTTTTAACTTTCTCAGTTTCTCATTTTTTTTCAATTTTTTTGGCCTTGGAAATGATCTATTACTCATCAACAAAGGACAATACTTGGTTAAGGGCTACTCAAACTAATCATGCAAACATGCCAAAAACTGCCCATAGTACAGCAAACTTTTGACAAAATATGCAGCTTCATCGCAATAGCACCTCACTATGAGAACCATGCTTCAATACTTCAAAAATTCCATTGCTTGCCTATAAAAGATTACTCTTATCTGCTCCTCTGCTCTTTCCATTCATATAGCTAAAGCTACAGTCCTTATCTAGATATTGTATTATATTTTATTGTAGACTGAAACATCACCATCCACTATAGCCTTCTCCCTTAGTTTAATGTTTTTGTCCTAATATGCTCCAAATACAAATGTCTCCACAGTGATTACACCATCATATTTATAAGGTCCAAAAACACGGTGATTTGTCTCACATGCTATGAAACCTAAGAAACTGTAATAGCTTTCAGAATTCAGCTCCTAAATATCTTCCAAATTCACTCCAACTGAGACTTGAACAAACTCAGAAACAACATAATTTTCACCCCCTTCTTCTTGCCAATATTTTATTCTCGATTACTATTAATTCTTATCCAGATAACAAAACCTCTAGCAATTAATGTAGTAGTAGCTATTATAGTAAGTATAGTAAATATTGTCATAGTTAGCAAACATTGTAGTAGGTATTGCTGTATGAGGGAGTTTTCTAAGCCCTGTTAAGCTTAAATGATTTTGTTTATTATCAAATGATGACAGATTAGTAATATATGCCCCTGCTCTATTAACCTTAAATTACTTTATTTTCAAATGTTGACTGAACAGTAATCTTAAATTACTTTGTTATTTTAAATGTTGACTGAACAGTAATTTGTGCCCGTACTCCCAGGCTAAAACTTAAATACATCCATAGTGGATTAGTGGATTAGTGCACTACATTAGTAAACAATTTAAAAACAATGTTCCCTAGTAACCAGGAAGTATACACCTGTTCAGGCAATGGCAGTAGAAAATGTTTACTTAAAAAAAAGTCCTTGCCCAGATTAATTTATAATATATGGATCCACTTTCAAATGTTGAAATTCCACAACTTCAAACCTCTAAATACCGAAGTTCAGAAAATTAAATTTTGGAATCTCAAAATGAAAAAAAAATCTAAAACAATAAAACAGCAGAAGTTGCACACCCACACCCCCTGCTACTTAAATATACCATCTCCAAGATCACACTACAGTGAAGAGAATGGTAAAGTTCCCATTCTGCACTGTATGGCGATCTCCATTGACATGTTTCGAGATTCCACAACTTCAATCTTCTGGGCTTCGGTATGTAGAGGTTTGAAGTTGTGGAATTTCAAAATTTGAAAGTGGACCCATACATATATATATATATATATATATATATATATATATATATATATCTGAAGAGCTATACAATTTTGTGAAATCCGGTTAATATCCTACCGGACTGCCACCAATTAATGTGACGTCCAAATAATCCCACTGAACTGCCACCAAATAATGTGACATTCCTTACTATACTTTATCAGTAACTAAGGAGCTTCAATACTCACTACTGTCTACAAAGTGAGACTGTCACTTAAAGAGGAGTAATATTTTACAATTTTATCCTAAGAGCACAACAGAAACATGCTCTATAGCCTGGGATTGGACTGTATAGTTCTGTCCACACTTAATGTAACTCCTTATTACACACTTCAGAGCAATGTGTCCCACTTTAAGACCTCTGATACTCTCACACTTAAATAAATTAAATCTCACACATCCAAACACTTCTGGGAAAGCCTGACACAGATTTCCAGTCATGTCTCTTCCCCACAATAATAAAGTAATGCTGCCGCCAATCAGAGTGTCTTCATGCCCTTCTAAAGGGGTGTCTAATTATGAAAATTAAATATCAAAACAAATAGTAGCAAATGTTACCTAAGCAACCAGGCTTTTGGGGTGGCCTGGGAAGTTAGAAAGGCACTCTCAAATCATTAAAGAAAAACACTAATTGTCCAGCCACAATGTAAGTTAATAAAAAAAATAATATTGAGCAAAATGATTAAAAATATAAAACAGTAATTCCCAATAAACAAACATAATTCAGTCACCAGGAAAATAAAATCAATACTGTAGGATAGAGATCCAACATACAAGACAACTCTTAACTGATCTAGCTGATTAGTTATAATTTCATAACTAACTAAAGAACACTGTCCCTGATCTAAATTAAATTACTACTACAGAGCAAAGGCAAGCTTACAGTTCTTGGAGTGTCCTTTTTGGGTATCCACTACACAGTTCAACTGACAACTGAAAACTGAAAACTGACTTCAGCAGGCTCTTTTATAGATGAGCCTGCCAGCTGTTCCAGTTCTAATTTTTCATTTCATATTTTTAAATTCAACCAACAGCTATTTTCTAAAAGTTCTTAAAGTTCCTTCCACTCTTTCAGCTTCTGACAGTAACACATAGCAACTGCCAACATTCCAGTGACATCATCTTCTGATCAGCTGAATCTGAGACAGTTTGCCTTTAGAATCTCTCTTCACAAATATGTGCAGTTAAAATGTAAAAGGACATTGTTCAAGTCTTTAAAACATTCTCTTCAAACAGATAATAAATCAACATGTACAAACTTATTTACAATATCATAGCTTATCATGCTGGCATATAATACACAAAATAATCTGAAATTATATACAACAACTCAGCCACACATGCTAGTACAAATTACAGTGTCTAATTTCTTCACAGTTATAAACATTTTTGTTTCAGTTTAGTAACCAGGTAAATGATCTGACTAACAAACTTTTCATCCAAAAATGTGATCAGGGAGCAACATTCATAAAAATAAACATTATAATAACAAACATGGCACAAATATTCATTGACATAGGCAGTAAGTAATGAAATACTGAATATACTGTGAATAGATTTATATAGGCATTCATTTACCATATATACAATAGATAGAAAAAAATAGTGGTGAAGAACACTTAGAGGCAAGTTAGGCTTTTAAGTATTAAAATATTTTAGTTTAACTTATATGAAATCATAAATCAATTCAGCAGACTCTTTTAAAACATTTCCAGTAGAACTAAGTAAGTTAGCATCATCCATACTCACAGCTGGGATTCCTATTATATCTGACACTGAAAAAAAAAGACAGGGAGCTGCAGCAAGAAAGATATGCAGCATTTATTTATTTAAATTAAACCAAATATATAACTAATTGAAATGACATCCCTGTATATTTTCTGCATCTTGTCCCCCTGGATATGATTATTGATGTGACCTGGTACATTAATGATTCCCTGTGGGAAAATTGTAATCAGTGTATAGAAAGCAAACAGTTTTTCTACCTGCACCCCCCCCTCCCCCGAGTATAGGCTTATGAACATAGCAGAAAACAAATAATACATCTTAATGCTTGTTTGCCAGAAATTCCTTCAGTAAGATACAGGACTAGGTAGTTTACAAGTTAGCTTTCTGTGTTTTAAGGCAAACTTGTTTACTTGTCAGATATGAGTTCAGGACAGGTCATGATACTGAAAACCAGTCTATTAAAATCCCAGATAATATCCCTGCAAAGGGAAATACTACCTTACAGGAGCAATCTTCTTTACCCTGAATTAAAAAAAAGTCTGGTTTGGTTAAGTGTTTGTTCCAAAGCTGACTTACATGTCACAGTACATCAGATGTTCATATTCTTTCTCTGATATCTGCTCGGTTCCCATGGGAGTGCCTAAGACTCTGTCCCAGGGACCCTCCTTCTTCATGTTTATAACACTCATTTTATGGCCAGTCTGTGGGAAAGTACACCCCTCTAAAAATGTAAATAACATGATTCTATTGTATGTTCTGCACACTGTGTCTCAGGCCTGCAGTCAAAGTTGAAGGGTAGTTTCACCTGTCTGAAAAACTGTAGGTGGCTAACCTCATTCTTTGTTGTACCAAGACTTAAGCGGGCGTGTCTGCCTTCAGGAGAAAATCCAAAAGCAGGATAACTTAACAATTTATTACTGCTTGGCCTGATACATTTAATCAAAATATGTTCTGAAATGAAATGTCTGGGCTTTTTTCTCTGTCATCAGCTTATCCTGTCATATGAATTGAAACCTCCCACTACTAGACTTGCACTTGTACTGCATTAGATAGTCACTATATATTTTTTCCTGAAAGCAATAATCAAAACTGTGCTAATTCTGGTTGTGCATGAGTCTATGATATGACATCTTGCCTCCCCATATGAACATCACAAGCATAAACTACACTTTCCTCATGTTGTCAGTTTTACCAGATTTGTTATGGCATTATTTGCATATCATAGATAGGCACTGCACAGCAAAAAATGGTTTCAGTGCAGACTGAAAAATATCCACATCTATACAACTGCCATACTTTTATGTTATTTATGCCCTGCTCACATCTTTAGATTTGCAAGATGCGTGCTGCTGTAATATCTGAAGGCAACTGCTCATGCAAGTTACAAGACTTTCAAGTGTTTTACACTTTTGGAAGACACTTCCCACTTAGCCATGAACATTTCATCTTTTTCTGCAGCTAAAGCAGCTGCTATGAGGGATCTGGCTGCAAAGACTTCTCACTCATGTTTTAGAAACTGAGGTAATTGTATAACCATTACTATCTGTCTCACTCCCTCAGTCTCCCATCTAGCCCTTTTTACAATAAATCTTCTGCTTTCCCCCACTCCGTACCTCATGTGTACTCCACTCCACATGTAAATGTGGTCTGTAAAATCTAAGATGAGTACAGTTTCAGTCTGAATGAATAAATGGGAATGCATACCTATATGGAAAACATTCAGATAATTTTTGTATATGTTATGCTTCATACTTTGTTATGCAATAGACAGTCCCAATTTATGGTTCTAATTCATGTGCAATGAGGTAGTTTAATTCAGTGTTACATTTCTGTTTTTTTTTTTTTTTTTGCTTCCATGGGCTTCATCTGAGAAACAACCCTCTGCAACCATTGAAATAACACATCTAACACATGTCAAAGAATTTAATTAGTAAATCAATTTTCTATGATAAAAAGTCCCTGGAGCTTCACATGTAAAGCATACCGACACAGCTGTATGTGTATTATAAAGTATACTGCAGGCTGTGATGATGACAGTTTGTAATGACTGCCACTGCAGTATTTTGATCAGTAGTGGGCAGGGCCTAGGACAATGGGTCACAGAGCTTCCAGTACTGATGGTGCACAGTACATACCCATAAATCCTGCACCATTCTGGATATAGCATGTACCCTGCTGTCTGGATTCTTTGTGGGTATAGTCTTTTATCAAACCACCAGCATTTATGTACATACCTGAAAGCTCAGGTGGCAAGAAAAGATTACTGTTTGCTTTACCTCACAGCTTCAAGAAAATAATATGCAATTTTCCCTGAGGGAATGTAGCCTTGCAGTTTGTATATTAAAATTGTGTGGAGTGTGAGAAATGCAGGGTACTTTCCCTTTCCTATAAGTTTTTTTTTTGTTATTTTTTAAGTTACTTAAAAGCTTAATAACTGCATTTTGTTTTAGCTTCATGGAATGTTGACATTCTGAGTGCTGAATGCATTTGTATAAACCTGCAGATCAGTACGCATATGGGAGAACAGTACATAATCAGTAGTCTAGAACACTCAGAAATCATAAATGAGTTCACAAAGCACCTTTCAGTCTTGTACAAGTCAAAAGACATAGAAACATGGACAGCACATAGCCTTTGCTCCTTCACAACTGAGAAAACATCATGTGTAATCTAAGTTATGGGGCTGCACGTGTCCATATCAACCTATTGATTGTTTGGGGAATACATGCAGTCATTAAAACAAGCAGGAAAATGCAGTAGCTCTCCAATGTCTCCTGTAAATATATACTGTTGGCACAACAGAGTATGGCCGAGACGCTAGAGTAATCAAAGTTATCTTTACATTTTGCAAATGAATAGCACTTTTGTAAAGAAACATTCATAAATAATATTGTAAACTCAACAGACTATTAATAGGGGCTTCATTACACATGATTCAAGTGAAGAAAGAAAATATTTCTCTTCACAAGTGATTTATCTTTCTACCTTTTAGAATACTTCAGCTAATGATCCAAAGTGCAAGCATATCTCTTCTATTTTAAGCCCATTTATAAGGAAGAGTACAAACATGCTGGATAAAGCATTTTCTTTCGCCTTTTTTCTGTCTCTCTCTCTCTCTCTCTCTCTCTCTCTGTCTCTCCCCCTCTGTCTCCCTCTCTTTTCTTCTCTACCTCACGTACCATACACTTTGACAACCTTCAGTTGGGTGGCTGCACTTGAAACACCACTGAAAGTAAAATCTCATTTTAAAAGTGAAAGAACTATTAAATACACATTCTACACATGGCTATGAAGTGCAAAAATGAAGAATAAAGAACTTTATTTGCATCAAATGTGTTTTGCCACCAGGAGGTCTTGTCAAATGGAATTACAACCCCGCTCTGACAGACTGGTTATGCTTAGTTGACTGTCTAGCATTTTGAATATCTTTGTGGCACCATAATGTGTCATAGCTTGCTTTCTAAATTCCCATAGCATTTCACCCAACCCCCATGTGCTAGAAAGGCCATGAATTCGGAGTGCTATACTACAAAGATGAAACCTTTGTCCAAAGATGAAGGTCAAAACAACAGCAGCTACCAGTTTCAGATTTTTGTCATCTCTAAACACTAAGAATATACAGATATATATCTATCTATATATATATATATATATATATATATATATATATATATATATATATATATATTTATATATATATATATATATGTATATGTGTATATATATATATATATATATATATATATATATATATATATATATATATATATATACATATACATATATATATATATATATATATATATATATACATATACATATACATATATATATATATATATATATAGATATATATATATATATAAGTATATATATATATATATATATATATATATATATATATATATACATATATGATTCTGCCATTTATTATAATACTTCATGCATTTCCTAAGTGGTTAATGTTTCAGTACAAAGCCTGGTTATCTAGAAACTAATTGTATTTATTTATTTTTCTATTGTAGCTGATAAACAGCTCACTGTTCTCTTTTAGTCAAAACTCTCCTTTGTGTCGCTATACACATTTCTGCAGCTACAAACACTGTTATCACTAATGCAGGATTATGAGTGCATTTACTGGATTAAGCAGCAAAATGCAAATGGAGTTTCAGGCACAAGGATCTTGTTTCCATGCAAATCACCCTATCAATCAATAATAAACAAAAGTGAAATGCAACCTGTTTGAAAGAAAGATTAGCTGAATGCTTTGCAAAGTGTCTAATAATGGAAAACTTGCATAAGTTTTAGAGCTAGGGTTTTTATATGTTTTAAATATTTTGAAATAGAAATATGTTTCCCAATGGAGTATTTGATTTAAACCTCTTTTCCTCTCATTTTGTTATAACACATCAGCTATATTTTTTGCAAATATTTATTCTTTAAAATTTTGCATTTCCATTGTTTTGCTTATTTAGCATAAATGAGGCTGGCCAGTGGCCATTTTTCTGCCGTCATTGTTTGTGTTGCTAAAAGCCACATTCCTTCACCTATAGTTATGCCCAAGTTTTTCCTCACACGTTTAGTCACTTTCCAACAGCTGTTGTTTAGCATTACTTTTCTTTTGACCTTGGTGAGCAAGCATGCACCAGACTCTGCACTTTGACCTTATAAGACAATGGATATTCTAAAGCAGTGAGAATGCAGATGAAACCCTGGGGCTAGCCATATTAAAAGCAATGTTCCTTGTACCTCATCTGGATCATTAAAAATGCCAAAGCATATCTAAAACAGAAAAAAAAGAGATTGGCAATGAGACAGAAATCTGTAAGGGGAAACATTTACTACATTCTTCAGTGCCTCTTTCAAAGGATGTCAACATTAATTTGTTTTATGTTCTTTCTAGATTAAACTTTGTTTTGTAACTATTTGCCATTTCTGAAAGCTACGAAAAGCTACTGATACTGCTAGTTGCATTTTTTGCTTTTTATTAATGCTGCTTTATATTCCTAATTTAATTTTAAATTCATACTTCTAAACTATTTAAAACCCTCCCTGATAACATGGGCACTCATGCCTGAATAAACTTATTTTCATCATGAGTTTCTAATAATTTGAATTTGTTCTCAGGTTTATAAAACTTACAAGTGACATTAAGAATGAAATTAAAAAAACTATATATTCTCTTTGAAGCATCACCACTGAAGGAGATGACTGCTTTTCACCTTTATATAGCAAAAATAAAATGAAATCACGATATAATTTATATAATTATTAAATAGTTAATGAAGGTAAATGTAATGCTTTTACAAGTAACAAGGAAGAATAATTAGACATACACTGATAAATATCTATTTATTTATATTTATAATATATATATATATATATATATATATATATATATATATACACATACATAGCTCTCCCAAAGACATGCATCTAAAGTGTTTCTCCCTGAGTGTCCTCTGAAAATATGCTCTGTCCTGGCTGGACTTTCCTGGTCAACAAATGTTAACATATGTATATATATATATATATATATATATATATATATATACTTCAGATGTTCGACATTCCAAAATGCCAGCTTTCATATGGCCGAGACCATATGATTGACATTTTGAAATGTTGAACATCTCCTACGTAATGTAAAACACACAAAACTTCACTAACTGCATTCAGCAGAGGGGCAAGCCCCCCTGTACCCCCCACATCCCCTGCTACTTAAATATTCCTATCTCTGCTATACATGTTCGACATTTCAAAATGTTGATCATATGGTCTCGGCCATATGAATGTCAGTGTTTTGAAATTTCAGACATCTCAAGTAGACCCATATGGTGGTGATGCTGCGGTAGCGTTGTCACCTCACAGTAAGATGTTGTCCTGTTCGATTCTCAGCTAGAGCATCTTCTGTGTGGAGACATGCATGAATGGGCGTACCTTCGTTGAAGGTTGTGCATCAGGGCTGGCGACTCAGCACATAAAAATCTACTGCCAATCATTAGCGGACTGGAGTTCCACTGTGGTGATCCCTAACTGGGAAAGCCGAAAGACACAACAACAACATATATATTGCTTTGCATGTATAATATGATTAAAATTGCCTTTGTAATTTCTCCATTAAGTAGTTGCGTTCTCGTAATCTGTACATAAAATCAGGTGAGATGAAAGGTTTCTGATTTTACATAACACTTATATAGATATATATATATATATATATATATATATATATATATATATATATATATATATATAAAGAGAGAAAGAGAAATAAATTTACAAAGAAAACAGATAAAATGTGCAATGTTAACAATACCTACAATAATTTTAAAAATGTAACTTTTTCTAAAACATTTAAAAGATACACTGATAAGCAGTCTATGTAGATGTAATAAAAAGAATTGAGACAGGGTGCTGTTTAAAACAGATTTACTTGATTTGCATCTCACCAAGTCAAGAAGTGAATAATTAAAACTAAAATTTTAACTTTAAACACAGCTACACTCCCAAATGCTCACAAGCATATAATGAAATACTATAAAATAATAATTTTTGCAGAGGGAAAGTCAGCTTGCTCCGTCCAATATAGGAGCTGTTCTGTCACAACTTGATATCTCTCTCTTTATATAACTACATTTATATTTATCCATCTCTCTTGCTGATATATATATATATATATATATATATGTATATATATATATATATATATATATATAGAGAGAGAGAGAGAGAGAAAATGAGGGAGAGAGATCTACTGAGGTTAGTATGAACTTCAATTTCAGTAGATTGACATGGAAAGCATTGAATGCAAATGGTAAAAAAAAATTCAAAGTCTAGCTTACCTGCTCTGAGACATCATCTCAGACCATGCAAAATAAACCTATTTTTTCTTGCAGTGAACAAGCCCCCTTGCACCACAGGTCTCCAAACTCCCTGCTATTAAATATTCTAACTCCAACATAGCACAGTACTGGGAGAAGGGCATATTTCCCAATTCAGGTACTATCATGATCTCTAACCATTGACTGACTGCTTTGTTGGCCAGAGTGTGTCAACAAACCAGATATCGACTTTCTCCATGGTCGGCTAACATCATGATCTCATGTATACACATACATATATATATGTGTGCGTATATGTATATTTAACTTCAGGTCACACAAACTTAGAGAAAAGGCAAAAGGTGTAAAAGAAACATGAAATCCACATTTTCTTTCTCCTCTGTCTCCTGCAACCACAGATATAAAGCATCAAGTTCCAACATACAAAAATGTTAACACCAAAAGCAAGTAATTTTTGTTCTGTGGTGTTTAATGCAAGGATAACAAACCATATGGTTAATTGAAGTACCCTGATTTAAACCTCATTTTCCATATTTTTGAAAATATTTACATTAGAATTTAACCTATAGATGTCACACATTAGTTATAGTTTGTTAGTCATATATCTGCAAGTATTTGCCTTTGTAAATTCAGATAACAGGCAAATGTAAGGCATCAGTATTAGGTACCAGTATTCGCAAGCTTTTGCAAAGGATTAGCTTTCCTACATGTATATTTGTTTGTTTATATTCAATAAACAAGGATGTTCTCTAGGCAGATCCCCTTTTCAGAAGAGAAACAAAAAGCAAACAATCTACTGAAATAACTGATGTGTGTAATATAACGATAAGTATATCATGGGAAATAGTAGAAAGGATATCATAAAACAATCAGTATTGGGATAGTCTTGTATCTGAACAAATTAACAGCACAATGAGCTATGTAATGTGCATAATTAAGATGTACAGCATGGTAAGAAACAAATCCAATGACATTTGGCGTAGTGGCAGATCAGGCACTTTTAAGAATATATACTGCATAACTGAGGGAGCATGTTAAGATACCTTTGTTTGTAACACAAGTTTCATGGCTAGCCAAGATGATTTAATAAAATTAAGTTCATAGATTAGTAAGTATGACATTTTGTTTGGAGCATAAGCACATTTAGAACTGAATATAAAATACTATATATGCACTTTATGAAAAAGGGTAAACATTTTCCTGAAAACCTTCACAAAAAATGAGTTACATTTCAACCAGAAGTCATATTCATGCTATAACTTTTGAGTTAGGAATACGTGGGAAATATTTGATCCAAAAAGAAAAAAAATATGGTAACATTATGTATAACATCAGAGTTATAAGGCAGTACTGAAAAGGCCTCCTAATATTCTAGAGTCTCTTTGGTTGGAATATATTTGCAAATAATTTCTTTAGACTACTTTAGATATGGAAGTATTTGGACTGTAGGGATGACTTTGCTTAATGACAATGATGTTGATTACGCATGGAGATCATATACGAGGCCGGTTTAAAACTGTACGCAAAAAATGCCTGTGTGAAAATGTCCAAGTTATTGCCTTTTTTTCCACATATCATTTAATACAGCATTACTATTTCCAGTCCGTATTCTAGTTTTGAAGAAGGACTATATTACTGGTGTCCAATGAATCTTAGTACAATGATGCCTAATCAGGCAAGCAGAAGCTTGTGAAGAAAGTGTTCTGGAGTCCAGGTTAACAAAGAAGTCTGTGGTACTGACTTTGTGTTAAATCAAGAATAATTTGTTAGTGTCAGCTGTTAATGTGCATTCTAGGTAAACTTCAGTAATTAATAATATGCACCCTCCAAACATGATTTTAATAGTCAGTGAAGAAGTAAAAATAAACATGTTATTTTCTATTGCACTCCAGCTATGCCTAGTACACTGTTTAAAATCAATGTAAAAAATGTTGTTCTGTTATTTTCTTCCATGTGGAATCGATGTATTTAGGATATATAGCTAACTGTTGCTTTAAATGAAGGTGTATAAAAGGAGGGGGAGGGCACTCCCAAACACATGCACTGATGACACTAAGGCAAAACCTGGTTTGCTGGTGAGGTGACTTGACCTGTTAGCCATTAAAGTTGGCTAAACATCTATTTCTGGACTTTTGTTTTTCTTTCAGTTTGACTTTGGATTATTTTGTGCTGGTTTATTTTTGTGTAGTATATATATATATATATATATATATATATATATATATATATATATATATATATAAAGGGGAATTGGTTCTAGAAAAGAAAAATATAACTACAAATTAGTCATTTGTTTCCTTATTTTAGTTCAAGAAAATGTCTTTGTCAAATTCTGCAAGGCAAGCTGACAAGCTGACAGAGTGCGAACATATTAATTATCTGTCTTATGATAGAGAGGGACAAAAAAACAGCACAGAGCTCAACAAATTAGCTTGTTACCATTCCTTATTTTGTCTAACTTGTTGCTATTCACTTATTGTGTCTAACTTTCTACTATTCACTTAGTGTGACTAACTTCTTACCATTTACTTATTGTGCCTAACTTGTTACCATTCACTTATTGTGTCTAACTTTCTACTATTCACTTAGTGCGACTAACTTCTTACCATTTACTTATTGTGCCTAACTTGTTATCATTCACGTATTGTGTTTAACTTACTATTCAGTTATTGTGACTAACTTGTTACCATTAACTTATTATGTTTAACTTGTTACCATTCGCTTATTGTGACTAACTTTTTACCATTCACTTATTGTCACTAACTTGTTACCATGTACTTATTGTGTTTAACTTGTTACCATTCAGTTATTGTGACTAACTTGTTACCATTAACATTATGCTTAACTTACCATTCACTTATTGTGACTAACATTTTACCATTCACTTACTGTGACTAACTTGTTACCATTCACTTATTGTGTTTAACTAGTTATCATTCACTTACTGTGTCTAACTTGTTACCATTCATGTTGTGTCTAACTTGTTACCATTCACTTACCGTGTCTAACTTTCTATCATTCACTTAGTGTGACTAACTTGTTACTGTTCACGTATTATGTCTAACTTATTACCATTCACTTATTGTGTTTAACTTACCATTCAGTTATTATGACTAACTTGTTACCATTCACTTATTGTGACTATTTTTTACCATTCACTTAATGTGACTAACATGTTCCCATTCACGTATTGTGACTAACTTGTTACCATTCCCTTATTGTGTTTAACTTTTTACCATTCACTTATTGTGACTAACTTGTTACCATTCATTTATTGTGTTTAACTTGCTACCACTCACTTATTGTGACTAACTTATCATTCACTTCGTGTCTGATTTCTTACCATTCACTTATTGTGACTAACTTACCATTCACTTATTGTGATTAACTTACCAGTCACTTATTGTGACTAACTTGTTACCATTCATTTATTGCGTTTAACTTACCACTCACTTATTGTGAATAACTTGTTACCATTCACTTATTGTGTTTAACTTCTTACCATTCACTTATTATGTCTAACTTGTTACCATTCACTTTGTGTTTAACTAGTTACCATTCACTTATTGTGTCTAAATTTCTACCATTCACTTAGTGTGACTATCTTGTTACCATTCGCTTATTGTGTCTAAATTGCTACCATTCACTTTGTGTCTATCTTGTTACCATTCACTTATTGTGACTAACTTGTTCCCACTTACTTATTGTGTTTAACTTTTTACCATTCACTTATTGTGACTAACTTGTTACCATCCACTTATTGTGTCACCACTACCACTGAAAAGAAGGAAATGTGTGGTAATGGTGTATCAGGATCTGAGCAAAGCCTTTAATACTTTACATCACAGAAGGTACATAGGAAAATTATAAGGATATTGGAGGGAATTCAAAATGGAGAATTTGATTGAAAACTAACTGGACAGAAGCACATGGTACTTGCTGGAAAGAAGTTATAATGAGGACATTTAATAAGCAGTGGAGTTTGAGAGTTTTGTGCTGGAATTGGTCCTGATTAGTAAATTTTTATTATATATCACCTTAGGTGTGAGAGAAAATTAGCCTGTATACTGATATAAGATGTGGCAAGTATAGAACAGGGGCAATCTGCAGAGAGGGATAAAGTGTGGCAAGACATATGGCCATAGCTAACATCTTACCTCCAGAATCAGGGACAAATCCAGAAATAATCAGGGACAATCAGGGGCAATTTTACAATTTTAGTACTATTTGCTTGAGAAATTAACTTAATAAGAGATAATATGATTTAAAATGCACTTTCTGAAGTAAAAGAGGGCTATAACTCTAATTATTGTCATTATTTATTATGTGCAATCCACTACACTTTCTTTCAAAATCACAATTTTAGGAGCAATTAGGAGGGGCTTTGGAGCCAAAATCGGGGACATCACTGAAAATCAGGGACAGCTGAGCAGTGTACATGTGGCAGTCGGATCTTAATTCAATAAAGCAAAGTTCAAGCTTAACCCACTGAAAACATTCATGTTTGGTGGAGTGACCATGAGTGGGACAGCTAATGAAAAGGATTTGGGAGATACAGTCACCCTTACATTGAATCCTAATAGCAATGTAAAGGGTCACTGGTGAAGGCCAATCAGATGCTGGCTTACACAGGACAGGACACAGATTCTAGTGACACAGGGCACATCTTTTCATTGTAGTGGACACTACAGTATTGGAGTTATATTTGAGGTGCTTTGGTGACAGAGAGGGCCTCTTGAATGTTAATTTGCTCTGCTCAGGAGCAAAAAACAAATCTTGTCTCAGCTTGGAGAAGTGCCTGCAGAAAGGACAATCCCACATCCTCTACATTGCACTGCACTATCCCCGTGTCATCTTTTGATAGTATCATAACTGCTTGATTATTTACTGACATTTATTTACATTTAAAAGCAGTTCTGCAACAGCTGTTGATTACTATTGCAACAAAAGATCCTATGACAGCAGACACATTAATCAAGAGCTATGTGTGAAAGCCTGAATGTCTTGGGACAGATCAAACATATAATCAATGCACTCAGATTTTGAAAAGGAAACCCATACTAGCAGTCTACAACATTAGTGTACGTATTCATCCAGTGTTTTAAAAAATGTTTTCTGCCCGATAAAGGAGATTGTATAGTGAGTTACTGCAGTTTGAAATATCTTCTTTAAACAAAATCAGAAAAACACATCTCAATAAATATTCTATATACATATTCCTTACTTCCTCTTTACCAAAGTAGCACATGCTTCAGACATCCCCTACAGATCTATGCCCTGATGTTTGATTTATAAATGGGTCAGGACAGATGCAGTCCCACAATGGCTCATTGAAAATCATATTGATTTAGAATTCTGATGTGAATATCAAGTGTAATTGCTCTGTTCAAGTTAAATATTAGAATCTTTTCCTGAGAATCTTATACCACAATATACCACAACTGGAATGGTATAACTGTCCAAGTCAGATGGTCTCTGTTGTTTTAGCTTAGGTGTTATTATTAGAAGTACATCTGCTTGTTCATTTTGCTTCCAAGTGTTAAATGATGTTAATCCATTTTGCTCTGTCATATACCTGTAATCTGTTCCCCACTTCTTAGTGGAATGCCTTTTTTGTTGCAGGTTTTTATTACTTGAGATGCCTGCATGGACATCTGTCCACTGTAACTGATGTAAATATATAGATTGGTATTTTTATGTATTCACTTACTTGCCTTTTCTTGCCTGCTAGGCTTTACTCCATTTTTATTTCCTCACTTCTTTTGACAACCTCTGCAGTTCTCTTCTCTGTTTTGATTCTTTGTTGCACATAGATCAAGTCCCCTTTTCTGCTTTGTTCCTACACCTGACACAAAACGAAAATGAGGGAAAGAAAAATGGCATGGGGTGAAGGAGTGGCGTCTGAACAATTAATTGGAAATGTGTTTATTTGGTTAACGTGGTAAGCACCGAAAGTATTTTGCTTAAGAAGAGTATGCACTTCTTAAATGTACAAGAGCAAATTATTATAATATATAATTATATTATGTATAAGAAGTTGTTTTACAGCTGTGGTTTGTACATCCATTCTCAGACAGAACTTCACCAACACCCTTTTATATTTGTAACAAGACACTCCGTCATCTGTGTTGTGGGAGAAGGAAAACCGTTCATTTAGCAAACGGAAAGTGATCACAACTCATATTTACCTGAGTGCAGCATTATTTACTGTAATTCTCTCTCTAATATTTTTGGTTAAATACTACCCTTTAGACTAAGTAACTGAGTTTGTTAAATGTGCATTTTGTATAACTTAAAACACTTGGCTTTTCCTTGTGTTTAAGACTTCATGATTCTGTACATCAGGCTATGATGGCATACATTGCCATGAAAAGGCACCACAAGTTTTAGGGGTAGATAAAAGGCAGACTGACAAATGCATGTATTGTCATATGACTGCATACACAGTTATGAGCTGCAGTTGACTGGCTAACCAAATTTACAAACAGAGAGAGAGAGAGAAAGAAACAAACAGATATTAAAGTATGGGCCTATAGGAAGTAATCAGGGAGAAAACAGGTGTTTTAATGGCCATGTGACACCAGTGCTTTAAATTTTCTGACTCAATACAGTTTTTTTTTTGTTATCCAGTATATTTTATACTTTCAGGGTTGTATTCCTGAATCAAACCTTTTCTGCCTGTCCTCATCAGATACAGAAATTAAATAATTTTGTTTTTAAAGGTCACGAATTACACTTCCACTTCCAATGAAAATAAATCTGTGCATGAGGCTATGTCACAACACACTGATTACTCTATCTGATGCCATGAGTGAACTGGCTTCAATTCATTTTTAACAAATCATGTTTACTCAACAAGTAACTCCCTCCCCTGAAAATTATCCCTCAGCTGAAGAATAAGCAGTGTGCTGCTCATTAGAATGACTCTGCCATGTCACCTCATGTGGAAAAAGTGCTGCTTATATAGAGACGATGCAATAAAACCTATATTTCAAAACTGAAATTCACATTACAGAAAGCTGCCAAAGCAAACTGAAACTTGGCAGTGATGAAAACATTTTTTTCATTCTGTTTGGAATGCAGAGCTGGATGTCTGATGCAGTCTACATAATGAGGGCCTGCGTCATCCATTTTTCTCACATTTTGGCATTTGTACCACATATTACAGTCAAAAAGGTTGAGAACTACAGTCTCAATTTATGAATGTTTTGCCAACATATTTCAAGTCCAGCTTCAGCTCAAACTCAGAACACACACACACACTTTTTTTCAGAAGCATTATAAATTATAAAAAACAAACTCTCCTTTCTATAACGTAGAAAATAAATAAATTACAAAAACTGCAGCTGTTAACAGAGTTAAGCATCCACTACTTGAAAATATTTCTACTGACACCCCTCCTTAACCCCCCCCCCATTCATATATCACTGGAAAGAGCATCTATGTCTTTCTCTCACACACATATAAAATCTATTTTTCACCTAAAACATCACGCCACAGAATTTTAAAAATGGTCTAATTAAAGACCTTCCAAAGTAAATCAACCCAAAAACTATCTCCCACTTCCATCTGGGCAACCTTCTTCTACATCCAACTTTCTCAATATCTCCAGCAGTACTACCTGCTCCCCTCCAAACAACATGAATTCTGGCCTGGACAAAATACTATGACTGCACTTTGGTCCCTAACTGAGGATATCCTGCTAAATTCTGGTAGTGGCCTCCTTTCAGGTGCCCAGTTTATAGACCTGACAAAGGCATTTGACCTCATTTGACCACTATTTTTTCCAAAACAAACTAATTGAAATTGTCATCAGTCCAAACACTACTCTCTGGTTTAAAAACTTTCTCAATGACAGACATTCAGAATTAAAATATGACCCTTTCAATCAAAATCTTCACCCATTACCAAAAGTGTACCGCAAGGATCCATTCTAGCCCCCCCACCTCTTCTTCATATTCATTAACAAATTTGCTTGTGACCTCTCCCATTTCCCACTTATCCTCTATGCTGATGATATGGTCATTTACCAGTCAGGTCACTCTCACACCAACATTCATTGCCAGCTTCAGTTAGACTTAAATGAGCTCCACCAATAACATTTCCAAGCACCTGACATTACAACTATCTTTAACCTACACAACCATTCCAGAGAGACAACCTCCACCTTCAAATACCTAGGACTATGGCTTGGACAGTCACTAAACTTCATTTCCACTTAAACAAAGTGAGAGCCAAAATAAACACCCTTCTCTTCTGAACCCCCCCAAAATCTCCCCTTTTCTATCTTAACCAGCTACAGCAGCCATTGGCAAAGCAGTTCTTCTTTCTCAACTTGAACTTGGGCTCCCAATTTTTGCTTCTGCCTCCAAGAAAAACATTGCCCCACTGAAAACGATCTCTAAAAGCATATGTTGATTCATTACAAACTCAGGTCGCCCCACTGAAAACGATCTCTAAAAGCATATGTTGATTCATTACAAACTCAGGTCTCTGGGAGTATCACTCTATCACCCTAGAAAAAGCCAAATTGTTATCCATAAAACAAAGACCTAACCTACTTTTAGAATTCAAATTCTACAAACTACTCCAACTCCATACATTTACTTCCCTTGCAGCTAGACTTCATGATAAAACCTACTTATACAGCCTGAGACACTAGTCACAAGCCACACTAACTCTCATTACCCCTAGAACCAAACCCCACAGCACTACACATTCCTCTCCTGTCAGGCACCTACAATTTGGCAAGCTCTCCCCATCGACACAAAGAAAAGCAACACTTATTCCAAATTCAGAATGCAACTCAAAAAGCACTTTTTCATCCAAGCTAAATGCTCCTGCATCAACACAGGACAGATCACCTAACCTATCTCCTTTCTGAGTCTCTTCTCCTCTCTCAAGATTTAATGAAGATTGACCCACTTTAGAAACTAATGTATACATTGTACATTACACTGTGCTTGTTCACTCGAATGTATGTACACCGTTTTGTATGTAATTAGTTTGAACTACTCTATTATTCCTTTCATTTCTGTATTTGTTTGTTTGTGACATTTGGTATTCACCAGGGTTGAGATTGAAACTGGTCAATATTAATCAGTGCACTACCCCAGTAAACAAGTTTAAATAAATAAATTGCTCGCTTATTGATCAGATAAGTGACTTCCTTCTGTAAAATCTGAAAGGTCATAACCAAGTGCATTGACGGTTATGAGTATGTGATTAACTGCACAAAGCAAACTAATACTGAACTCTGTGAAGTTATGTGATCAGGAAACAAGCCTTATTTGGACTCTTATCCGATTTTCTCTTTCTGCCTAGCAATAACTGCTCAGGTGTGTCTTATTGTTTACAGGGAACTACCTGATTGGTATATGCAAATCTTCCTTTGGTTATTGGTGTGTGTATATGAAATGTTATCAGTATTATCTAAATGTATATAAGCTCACAGTTTCTTTTCTCTGGGGAGACTCTGTGTATTTACTTTGGGTCTCCCACACGTGTGTCAATAAAAGCTATTACAAAAGAGAGAACTGTTGTATTGTATTGTTAATTATTATTACTAAGTTCCTTAGAAACGTTAAAAGAAGTTGAAATTTACTTAACAGTTGGAGCCGTGACTCGGATCAGAAATCCAGGGATAGGCTCATGCAGACGGTTGACATCTCATTTAATGGGCCCTTGCACAGTTTTCTGTCCTTCTGGACCTCAGCAATTTGTAGGTGCCTGACACACATTGAAAAAGGATTTTTTTTCTCTCTTTTCTTCTCTTTTTTGTGGAACTTTCAAAAGGTAGATGGTATGAATTATTAGTGAGCGAGTGTGGGTTAAACGATAATTTTATCACAACATAAGTATGAGTGTGGGTCGAAACAATAACCTTCTGGCGAAATCCGTGTGAATGTGGGATACCGATGGTGTTTCAATGTTAAAAAAAGAAAAAAAGGAGGGACCATGGGAGCGAGTGTGGGTAAATAATTTGAGCCAGAAAGAGGAACTCCTGCTGGCTACATGTTTTATAAAGTATCGAGAGAGAGAGAGTTGTTTGTATTTGAATCATTGGGTTACCCTCACTAAGAATGATGGGAAATTATGTTTCCCAGCTAATGGCAGCTTTGACAAAGACATTCTGGATAATTTGCAAAAGAAGTTAAAGGAAAAAGGGTTAAAGGTGCCGCCGGGGTGCTGGGCGGCTTTCAATGATTGGTAAGCGGAGGCAAAAGATAGGGAAAATAACTCTATAGTAAGAAGCTTAAAGTTTAATCAAGACAAATTAAAGGGACAATTGAGGGCACTAAATCATACAGCACACAAAATGGGAATAGTAGAAGAGAAACATTTAGAAACTCCACTTTATAAAGGATTGTATCCTGTACTGGAACCAAGCCAGGTAAATTTAGGCTCCCCAGAATCTTCAGAGGAAGAATATGTTTGCACCCCGCCCCAACCAACCATGCCGCCTACATATGACATAGCAGGCCAACAGCAGGTGCATGAACCTCTGGCACAGCAGCAAATGCAACAGCCTTCTATATCCTAATCTACACAACAACCCACCAATGATACTGCTCAGTGACCTCCGCTGTTGCAAATTATGGCCCAGCCAATGCCTGTAGTTAGTGTTCCACAAGTCATGTCTACTTCAGCTGGCACTGCTGGCCAAAGCTCGGACTCATCTGACCCTAGACTTGATACTATCAGCCCAGCAGCATATACTAGGTCTAGAGATTTGAACATGATGTATGTCAAATTCTTTAAAAAGAATAAAAAGAAGCAGGGACTGAAAGGCTCACGGAAGCCAGTCGGACATTTTCCGATTCTTATTGATACTGGCAAAGGGTATTTAGGTCCAGATAAATTTAACCCTGATGCTGATTGACACACTTCTTTGTCATCATCTTCCGAGGAAGATGATGAGAAGGGTTATTATCCCTTATGAGAGGTCCTGAACCCTATGCATGGCAGGGATGAAACCGCTCCTTCTACCATAACTGTTACAAGGGCATGGTCAGCTGTGGATTTTCAGGTGATCGTCAAGTCACTACTGCCTATACAGTCCAATTCAGCAAAGTTTCAGTGAATTTTGGCTGGCCATGTTAGTCTCCAAAACCCTACAACTGAGAAAGTAAGGGCGGTACTGCAATACGCAGTTCCAGCCGACCTATTAAAATGAATATGGGACCATACTAATGTCTCGAATCCTATTCCACAACATGGAACTACAGGAGATGATGATTTTGACTCTGTTCGAAACCGCATATTGGACGCCATTATGGTTATTTGCCCTCCCTCCCTAATTGGTCAAATATTAAGGCCATCCAACAACAGGAGGATGAACCAGTGGACTCTTATTTATCATGTCTAGTGGATGCCTTTGAGGCTTACTCAGGGTATCCAGAACCGACAGAGGGCCCCAGAGCTAGCGGGCTATCTGCTACATTTGTGGATGGACTTTTGCCCCCAGTTTGTGACCAGTTAAAAAAGGTATGTTTGAATTGTTCAACCTGGGCTTACACGAACTAGTCACCCAGGTACAGTAGTTGTCTGACCTCATGGTGAAAGAAAAAAGGAATATAGAATCAACTTATTCAAGCACAGCTACATATGTTTTCTTCCTTTAGGCAGTGGGGTCGAGGGGGGTGAATTTGTTCGGGGAGAAGAGACAACAACAGGCAAGGGTTTCATATGCAAAGCCCTTCACAATGACCTCCCACCAGTAATGGTTTCTAACAGCAAGATCGGAGACAAATGGGGGACGGTGGAAGAAATAGTGGAAGAAATAGCAACCTTTGTTTTAACTATGGACAAGCTGGCCACTGGTGGGACAGTTGTCCTTATCTAGCACCACAACCACCACCTCCCTCCCAGGAATTTTCACCGATAGACCCCTTTAGACAGGGGGAGCAGACTCAACCTGGCCACAGCCAGCATTGGGACTCCACTTGGACCCCTCCTGCTTGGTCTGATGCACAGTAGTCACTATAGAACTCCCCTGAACAGATGCAGCAACTTTATCTTTTTGTACCAGTTAATCAACAAGGCCCATATATAACATTAACTGTGAAGAACAACCCCTTTCCTTTCCTAATAGACACTGGGGCCACCAGATCCATGCTTACCCCATAAGCAGCCTGATGTCTTTCTCTTTCCGTTACCTCCACTAAAAATGTGGGAGTTTCCAGTGTTCCCATAAATTATCCCGAGACCGTGCGAGTACCGGTCAGCTTGGGTGCTTTTCTAGTTGGCATCTCGGCACCAATAAATCTACTTGGTCATGATTTGCTGAGTAAACTGGGTTGCACTATTTATTGTACTGAGGAGGGAATTTTTCTAGAAATTCCACCAGAAGAACATGACCATGTTATGCTGGGGATGTGTATCTCGGCTGATCCATGTTATTTGCAAACTGCATTAACCCAAAGTCAGTCGCAGTCTATTCCCTCCCATACTTCACTAGATGCACTTCCTGCATCACTGTGGACCACCCATGGCAATGACGTTGGGTTCTTGCGTCATGTGGATCCAGTCCGGATTGTTTTAAAACCTGGTGCAGTGTTACCTAAGGTACCTCAATATTTCATTTCCACTCAGGCAGAAATGGGGATTGCAGCAGTAATTCAATCATTATTGCAACAGGGCATTATAGTCCCTAGGCTCAGCCTGTGTAATACGCCTATCCTACCTGTTAAGAAACCAGGCAGGGAAACCTACCACTTTGTTCAGGACCTTAGAGCCATTAACAAGGCCGTTTTACCTGCTTTTCCTATAGCACCCAATCCTGCAACAATCTTAAGCTGTATTCCCCCATCTGCCACCACCTTTTCTGTGATCAACATCTCCTCTGCCTTTTTCTCCATCCCGATTCATTCGGATAATCAATATATTTTTATGTTTACATACCAGGGGTAGCAGTATTTAATGGATTAGACTTCCCCAAGGGTATGTTGAATCTCCTACTCTTTTTTCCAAAGAAATGAAATGATAACTGGATGCCCCGACCTTTCCAGCTGAAACTACACTAGTACAATATGTCAATGATATCCTCATTGCTTCTGCAACTCCACAAGCATATCAACGGGATACCCTTGCTGTTTTGCACTATCTGGCTGATCAGGGCTTTAAAGTTAACCGATCCAAATTGCAGTTCTGTCAATCATCAGTCAAATATTTAGGGCACTTAATCTCATATGGAGCTCAAAGGGTCCTGTCCTCCAGAATAACAGCTATCCAAAATGCACCCCGCACTACTACCCAGTGTGAACTCCGAGGGTTTTTGGGATTGGCTGGCTACTGCCACGAATGGGTCCCAAGTTTCTTGGAAATCACTCAACCCTTATTGGCATTGTTAAAAAAGGATACTCCTGAACCTTTGCCATGGTCAAAAGAGCACGAAGATGCTTTTCTGCAACTCAGACTCCAACTTTCCAGCCTACCTGCCTTGGGCTTACCAGATGACTCAAAGCCATTTATTCTTTTTTGCAGTGAATGAAACAAGGTGGCATTGGGTCTCTTAGCCCAACAGCGTACCGGTGGGTACTGGTTGGTAGCTTACTTCAATACTCAGATGTGGTAGCTTCTGGACTACCAGTGTGCTTGAGAGCAGTTACTATTGCATCAATTTTGGTGGACTTAGCAGCTTCCATCACTCTGGGACATAATACCCTTTTAGCCGTCCCCCATGCTGTGCATGTCTTACTTTTGAAGACAAAACATGAAATCTATCCCCTTCTCGGTTGACTAAGTATGAGTTAACTCTATTGGCTAACCCTGCCCTTCAACTTGTCCAATGTCCTGCACTGAATCCTGCATCACTAATTCCCACCTTAGATGAGGGTGAACCCCTGATTGTCTTGTTGTTGTTAATTCTTCTCTTCCTCCTAGGTTAGATCTCCAAGATGTCCCTTTAAAAAATTCACATCTGGTACTTTTCGTTGATGGATCATGCTTGCGCAACAAAAATGGACAGCTGTCGGCTGCTTGGGCCATTTGCTCACCAAATTCCATTTTGTCATCTGGAACCTTACCACCTTTACCTCTCAACTGACACAAGCTATTTGTAAGATGGGTATTGTACTGAAATTTCATTGCCCTGATAGACCCCAGGCTTCTGGTATTATTGAAAGGGCTAACCAGACTATCAAGGTTCAATTATCCAAGCTTACTGCTGAAACTGGTCTTACATGGGTACAAGCACTGCCTTTAGTTTTATTTTCCATGCGGGGCCAACCTCATCATTCTAAAGGTCTCTCTCCCCATGAAATTATTATGGGCTGACCCATATGAATGCCTCTTACCTCACCACCTCCCTTTTCTGACTATCAATTGCATGACACATATTTGTTATCCTACTGCAAATCACTTATTTCTGTTTTACAGTGTCACCACCGTCAGGTCCTACAAGCTCAACTTTTACCTGAATCTCATCTGGCAAATCACCTTCAACCAGGAGACTGGGTCTATGTTAAATCTTTCAGTTGAAAAACAGCCTTGCAGCCCCACTGGAAGGGGCCCTATTTGCTTCTGCTAACTACTTCTTCTGCTGTTCAACTGCAAGGTTCCTCCACCTGGATACACATTTCCCAGGTCAAGAAAGTCATACCCTCTGAAGACCAACAGCTGCTTTCATTTTCCTCACCTCAGGACATTCCTGAACCTGTGGCACTTTGTACCCAAAGCCGCACCAAGTCACCATCTTAAAGTTTTGTCTCTTCACCTGCCATGACTACACCTTCTCCGAATGCCACCCATCTTTTAGACGACTTGACTGATTCTACTAACACGACATTTTACCCTTTTAGTATGCCTGCATCATCTCAACCTCAGCAGGCTGCGTGGACCACGGCATTTCCTCAGAGACATTGTATTTGCATCTGCAGTACACTCCTGGCAATCCTCCTTATTTTGTTATTCTTTTTTCTGCTACCTTTACTGACTTTATGACCATACCACCACTTCATATCTACCACTATGCATCTACTTGGCACTCAAACTTCAACACATACCATACCTTAAGTTAACCTATGCCTCAACTTTTAATGCCAGTAACTGCTGTGTTTGTACTGCCACCCGCACTGCCCATGATGGCATCCTATTCACCACTTCTCCCCTCAACGCTTCTTTGTATCAATCTATATTGACTAACCTCACTGGGGGATTGTTATAACATCCTGACAAGACTGTGTCACTTTCCTTGGCCTTTCACCAGCATGGCATTTTGTGTCTAAAACAGAATGGATCCAAAAAAGTGGGATGGAGCACTTGTGACATTTCTGTCATGAGTGTGCCATGCTGTCCTTTTATCCTCCATTATGAACCAATCGAGAGTCAGAGACATATCGCTTCCGGACTGGAGATTGTGCCCATAGGGCACAGCCAAGAAGAAAGCAACATCTAAGAGACTAAATAACGCCCACAGGCTACTTCATCGACAAGAATGGATTTTTGAAGATGACATGTGGGAACATGACCTGTCAAAATGTGCCCAGATGCAAGATGACCTGGGTTCTGATGTGTTCTTTCATACTGTGACTAACAATAAAGCTTCTGAAAAATGTCTCAAAGGGGGATACTGAATGATGGCTGCTATTTTGTATGTGGGAAGAAAGCATACAAGTAGTTACCTGAGAGCTGGATTGGCAGCTGTTTCTTGGGGTATTTAGTCCCAGCCATATGACACATGACTACACTACCCCAAGGAAAAATCTGAAACGTTTGAGAAACAAAGTCTCCAAAAAACCCTGTGGGTAAGGTGGATGCATCTTGGATCTACCATCATGACCTTGCTCATGCCAGCACCAAAGGGTTAGCACACATGGATATTGGTGATGATGTCATTTCCTGGGCTGACATGATACCTTCTTAGGGGGGGGTCAATTCAATCTGGGAATTAAGAAAATTGTCCAGACTCCTTGAAACTCTAAGCAATGCAACCTTCTCAACATTAGAACTTGTGACTGATGAACTAACTGCCATGCGAGCCATGGTCCTGCAGAACTGTATGGCTCTTAATTTTGTGCTTGCAGCTAAAGGGGGTACTTGTGATTTAATCCACAAGGAGTTCTGTACTTTTATTCCTGACAATCAGCATGAGGTAATGAGTCATTTGGAACTGATCCAGAAGGTGTTGGATCTATCAGAGGCTAAGGAGGCCGACAACTCCACCTGGTCATGGTTGACCAATTTATTCTCTAGCTGGAGTGGTGGCATACTCAAACTGTTGATGTTGGTTACTATTCTTGCATTAATAACTTTTCTGTTTTTTTTCCTGATAAAGACACTCATTTTCAAATTGGTGGCTGCTAAGGCAGCAAAAACACAACCTAAGTTTTATATGCCAATCTTAAAGAATGATGATAATGAAGTGAATGCGCACAATAAAGCTGACAATTCATAAGTCATGGTGATGTTGAATTATGGGAAAATGATAGATTATATGGTGATGCTTAATCAGCATTAAATGGGGGACTGTAAATTCTGAAAAGTCATAAGCAAGTGCATTGATGGTTAAGAGTATGTAAATTAAAGGTTATGAGTATGTAATTAACTGCACAAAGCAAACTAGTACTGAACACTGTGAAGTTATGTGATCAGGAAATAAACCTTATTTGGACTCATACCTGATTTTCTCTTTCTGCCTAGCAATAACTGCTCAGGTGTGTCTTATTGTTTATGGGGAGCCACCTGACTTGTATATGCAAATCTTCCTTTGTTTATTGGTATGTGTATATGAAATATTATCAGTATTATCTAAATGTATATAAGTTCACAGTTTCTTTTGTTCGGGAAGACTCTATGTATTTACTTTGGTCTCCCTCACGTGTGACAATAAAAGATACTACAAAAGAGGGAACTGGTGTATTGCATGTGTTAATTACTATTACTAAGTTCCTTAGAAACGTTAAAAGAAGTTATAATTTACTTAACACTTCTTAACTATAGCTTGTCAAAACCTTGATTTAATAGTCATATTCCCTGGGGTCATGAAAACTGAGATGTTTAATACTTGAGAAATAGCACACCAATCTACTTGCAAAAGACAATGCCTCCATCTTTGCTGTTTGGATGCCAGGCTTAGCTACAAACTTAGGATGTTATAAAGCTGGCCAAGAAGGGAAAGACTGAGTGCCTGTAGACTGGCTCTGTTTCAGCGTGGAAAGAACTGGAATTTGTCAGATCCATTTATCTATATTCTTTTCCTTCTGGCTATCTGTATCTGCCAATCATTTGGCTGATTGCAGGGACATGGTCCAGTGCTCCCTACTCCTATCATATGAGAGCTTATTATTTTGCAGCCATAATTCAGACAGGCATCAGTGTATTCTCCTAAGCCCTATTTTCCCTGTACATGTCCACTACTTCTCCTAGGATTGGGCATAGAGAGGGTATACTATAGGACTGCAAATCACTTTTGTAAGTGATATAACCTACAGGCATACCTTTGCCCCATGAAGTGGACTCCATCAGTTCTGCAGTCTCTACCAAAGAACTTAAAATGCTTTCTCATCCTTAGGAGAGGTAAGAGGATGCAACTCCTTTACGCCTTTTCACTTCTTCTCAGAGATGAATCCACCAACTTATTAAATATATCTCATAATGTAATGTAGTCAGGTTTCACCAGCATTTTCCATAAATATAATCATGGATATTTTTATAACTATATGCTGTGGAAAGTAGCTCTTTTCTGTCTGGGTATACCTTTTCTGGCATTCCATAAAGACGTTAGACCTAAAAGTGAAGGATTTGTCCTCTTGTAGAATAATTTTACAAATTCCATTGTACATCTAATGAGACTACTTATTTAATCAAAATAGCTGAGTGTGAGTGGTGCTTTCAGTTACAGGAAAATTAGTCACAGAAGAGGTAGATGGGAGAGAACAGACTGTAGTCTGAACATCAAAAGACCTTATATATCTAAAGCCCTAGAGAGCACATCATTGGAAATTTCCATATATACCAAACAACCCCTAATGAAATGAATACATATATTGTTCAAAGCACTAAAATGTAAAAAAAAAAACACACACAAACAGGAATTTTTGCAAAGAAACCTCCATACAGGCAGGATCTGCAACCCTGTACCCCATTACTTAAATCATTAACACCTGCTGGCAGTCAGTTACTGAGGTGTTACATTCCTAACTGCTAGCAGGCTGGATAGCAATTGCTTGGAGCTCCAAAATAATTTAAAATGTGAGAAAATATTTTCATCAGAATATGTAAAGCAGCTTTTTGCCTTTAATGCTCAGTTAAAACCATTTTCTCACATTTAAACTATTTAAAAGCAAGGAATACCACAAATTAATTATCATGAATAAGTTATAAATGCAATGTGTGTGGTTTGCTATTCAAGCACTGTAGGCCTGAAACAAGGTGGTCCACATTGCTAGTGCCACATGACTAATCAAATAAATAGTGTGATCAGCACTGTAGGTGTGTGTGAGTTAATAAATACTATCTCAAGTATACACAAACACCAGAAAAGAAAGAATAATGAAACAATAGTATTCCAATTATTTCCTCTTCTCCATAATTACATGTTCTCAGATTTGGCAAAAACAACATTCTAAATAATTTGTCAATGGTTAGGATGTGTGATCATTGGTAATACTTGATTAACTGGTCATTCAATTAATGGGAGTCTTTCAAGAAGAATTCATCAATGGTGTCCTCACTGAACTGGCTTGTTCTCCTTTTGCCACTGTTTTTTTCACTTTACACATATTTTCTTGCTATGTACATATATATCAGTTCATATCTTGTTTCCAACAAGTACATTTTGTGTATAGCATCTGCATCTTCTTAGTTTGATCATGTTACATTATGTAACTTCTGCACTTAGTTCATCTGAACTATCACCTTACTCTATTTATATTTGTGTTTTGACTTTTCTTTTTACTTCATATTGTGTATTTTGCCATGACTAAGGGAGTTCCTAAGGCTGGCCCAACCATTAGGTTAGTAAATGAAATAAACAGATGAAATAAAAGCAGATTGTGACAGGTTCTAAGGTACTGAGAGTAAGGGTGCAAATTATCTATCCTTGGATAACTCATTCATTTTCAGATGTTCATGTTCTATTCTATCATTGCTGCTGCAGCCTTTACACAAATATTTCCAGTCAGTCTCTTCAAATTAACTTCTAAGAATATTTTGTGGTAAAAAAAATAGCTTGAATGCTATAATAATAGACTTTAGGCCAGATTCATTAACACCTACACTAAGTGTACACAATCTGTATTCAAGAACACCCCTACTACATTTGTTGTGGTTCCTAGTCAATCAGATAGATTATACTAAATGTACATGTACTCTACACTTTATGAATCCCTCTCAATATTTGTGGTTGCTAGAAAATTGGTAGGAAAACTAAAACTTAGGAAGAAGAAGGTGGGAGTTATGCTGTATTGTCTGTTCACTCAGAATGGTGTACACTTGGTGTACACTTAGTGTAGGTGTTAATGAATCCCATGATTTGTTTTTACCCAAGATGTTCAATGCTGAAATTCATTTTAGTGCTTTGGTGCTTAGTACATATAATAAAAGCAGATAAAGGTCACTGACATGTTTCTCTTGGAAATGCTTTGCCATGGAAAGTTGGCAAATATGTTTTAACATGGGCCACTACACTCTTATATGGGGATACACAAATACTAACAAAGTCTCTGTGTTATTTTACTGCATAGCTACACCAGGGTAGAAATAACATATCCCCATTTATTTCATTAAGCTGAACACAATAAACTAAACACTTAAAAAATAACTAAGACTGAATGGTTGAATTCCACGAGATTTTGAAAGTCTTTATGCTATTTTTATATCTGTAATACATGTTCATATATGCCTTCAAAAAGTCCATCATAAATCTTTCTACTGAGTGCTAATGATGGTTTTACACTGACTGAAAGTTTATCATCTTGTAATGTGATTAAGAAAGGTATTGTATGTGTTGGTGGCTAGATGTTTGAATTTATCCCTATTAAACTGTAGACCCTCCACCTCACTTGTAATATATTTTCAAGATGTTAACTGATTAATAAATCATCTACTAGCATTTGGTGAAAATAATGAAATAGGAAAAGCTATGCCTACCATACTGCTGTTTATAATGGTACAGATCTGTAGATTGATATATCCTCATAATGATCTCATATGTAAGTTCTAAATTACAAATGTGTGATATTGTTAATAAATAAAATTATTTACCTAGGATAAATATATATAACTGTGGTGGTGGTGCTGCGGTAGCGTTGTCGCCTCACAGTAAGACGTTGTCCTGTTCGATTCTCAGCTAGAGCATCTTCTGTGTGGAGACATGCGTGAATGGGTGTGCCTTCGTTGAAGGTTGTGCATCAGAGCCGGCAACTCGGCATATAAAAATCTACTGCCAATCATTAGTGGACCGGAGTTCCGCTGTGGCGACCCCTAACCGGGAAAAGCCAAAAGACCTAGGATAAAAATATGAAGAGACTCCATATAAAAATTGAGGATAGCTTTGTTTATCTACACTTTAAGCTTATCATCAATAGTTTATCTACATTCCTTCTGTGTTATCAAATCTACTAAAATTCTTTAACGACCACCATATTTATACTATTCACTAAAAACTAAAGTTAAAAATCTCACATACTGCATACACACAAAACATATACACCACCCAAGATGTTCTATTCTGTTTAAAACAACCTTGCTAAACCAAACAATACACCACAATTAGAAGAAAACTTAAAGTAGAAAAGATGACATAAAACACAGACCATGTTTCACATACTATTAAAATACTGACTCAACTAGCAAAACAGAAAATGGCATTAAAATCAAAAATATTCAGTTCCATTTTACATAACTTAAACTTAGTAATAAATATAATTAAAATATAAAATCAACACTTCCTAATACAACTCTCATTAAACAACTGCAATTCATCAAAACTGAAGGGTTATTACAAAAAGTTAAAAAAGTGACAGCATTAGAATAATGTTCAGGGGAGTGATATTTCAGGGAAGACAGGACTTGAGAAATCTATGCGATGTTTAAATGAATAATTGTTAAGACAAAAATCATATTTGTATATTTTGTATAAAGCAAAAAATCATTGTAATGGTTTATTTGCTCTTGATAATTGAATGTGTACTCATGTCACTATGCAATGTGTGATATTAATAAAGTTCAAAATGGAAAAAGGACCAAACCAACACTGCAACCAACTGTTTAATAGAATAAATGCAATAAAATAAAAACTTAACGCTATTGCCAACATTCAGATATACATAGACTTCATCAGAGCAATTGTGTCTGCCATTGACGATGCTGTTAAATACAAAAGGACAACCAATCACAGACAAGGCAATGCACATTGCAGGGTGATGTCACAAACACTGGTTAGATGGGAATTGTAGTATATTGTATACATGAATAATATGTGGGTAAAATTCATTACAAAAACGCAATGCAAAGTTAAAACTATAAACATATAACTATAAATATCGTAATAAATATAGTAATGAAATCATAAATAAGGACTAAAATCACAATGTAATCGGAGTGTGTGTTGTCGAGCAGCTGAAGTACAATTTTCTAATAGCTGTACTGCCTTGTCTGTGATTGGTTGTCCTTTTGTATTTAACAGCATCATCAATGGCAGACACAATTATTCTGATGAAGTCTATGTGCATTTGAATGTAGACAAAAGCACCAGGTTTTTATTTTATTTTATTTAGTCTATTAAACAGTTGGTTGCATTGATGGTTTAGTCCTTTTTCCATTTTGTTTTTTTATGTGCTGCTTACCCTTTAATAAAGTTGTTTAAAAATAACTCAGAGCTATACAACAAAACCGCAACACTCCAGTCTATACAAACTACATAAATCTCATTCAACAAAAATATATGCAAGTAACATATCCCATTTAAGTCAATCAAAAACAGTCCTTTAATGTTAAAACACCAGACAAATGGATAAATGGCATACATGGGTCTGGTTTGTGTGATGCATAAAATATCTTGTACTCTTTTGGTTCATGACTCATTGCTTCACCACTCATCATAAAACTCATTCCATAAACCCAGAGTATGTGATACTTCATATATCATGTATCACATACAATATACCTCACATATACATAGATCATAGCAACTTGCTGTGCTTGCAGTAAATTAACAGCCATTAGAAATGGTTAAAGTTCAGGTTTATTTACAAGGAAACACAAGAATTGGAAGTAACATAAACAAAAACAGTCATTAATACACTGCTAGATTTTTTTCCAAAACTTGTGCAGTATATTATGTTTTCAGCCAGCACAGTTTCAGTATTCCTGTATAATATTTTGTTCTCAAATCAGGCTGCAAACAAACAGTGTTTACAGATGCTGGTATATCTCCCCTTTAAGAATGTTTACCACACAGGCAGGTGTAACTCCATTAGTTTTATTTTATAGGGCAACAGCTCTTTTCCCTTTCCAGGTCTCAGGACCACCATCAAAACTACCATCAACTTTCATATATAGCTCCCTGGAGACTTCTCGTCAGAGGTCAGGAATCTAATTCTCTCAAGAGGCAGTGCCATGATATATCTAAAGATGTACCTGCACCCTATTAGTTTTTATGTTTATGGGAGCCTCTTTGTGTTTTATTTGCCAGCTATATATTTCACAGGAACTCAGCAGTTCTCTTGCATGATACATGCTCTGATAAAGGTAATCCACACTGGTGTACAAACAACAGCTGCAACATCATCAAAGACAGTCTGTTCCCCAGACTCAGCAATCACTATGTCACATGACACACCACTTATAGCTCAATCATATGGGCATACGTTCAAGACAGCCTATCACAAGTGACTGCAGCCTGGATGAATGTGAATTCTAAAATTATAAATCTGGAGGGTCAAAGTGCATCTGGGCAGTTATGAGTTGCAATCATTCTAATGGTAGTGGCATTTCAGCGAAGCATGATCAGTGATTAGCACAAACGCCCTTTCTCATAACTAATATTTTAGAATGGTGAGAGCTTATTTTATTACAAGGCATTTTCTCTGTCTCTCTCCCCTCCCACTCTCTCTCCAGCTAAATAATGTATGTCAGCATTGCTGAGTTTTCCATTTAAATATCTTAAGGGATGTTCACTTCATTGATACAGTCTGAGACAAGACTGCACCTTTGTCTACCTCAGAGGCATTTGTGTTTACTAAGAATTACTTGATAGAGTATGGAGCCATTGCCACTTGTACTGAGCATCATATATCTTTTAGCTACTTTTTAAGACTGCTATGTTTAAACTGTCTTCTTAACCTTCAAAGGTGCTGTACTCTTAATCTGGTCACTCAGTATTAAAACTAAGGTAGCAGAATTACAAATATATTTATAAGAATAGCTATTCAGGCTTGAACAAGTTTTAAACTGTTTCTTAGTCATTGGTTTGGGCGCGTTTTGCTTGGCTTCGGTTTTCTCAACCTGTGATTTCACTATTTCTCTGCCTATTATATAGACTTCTGGCATGCCTAACCTGCACAGTTGAATTATCTGTCAACCTAGCTTGATACAAGGAAGCTAAACCAGCTTTGTTTTTTTCCCGGTCTTCAGAAAATATGTCATCCAAGTAAACTGCTGCTGTATGTGGGGTCAAATAATTGTGGCCATCAGTCTCTGGAATATTGCAAGTGTTCTGTGGAGACAAAACAGTAGGACTCTGTAATGGAAGAGTCCAACAAATGTGAAACTGCCATTTTTTCCCTTATTTTCTTGGCCTAGTGAAATTTGCCAGCAGCCTTTGCATAGGTACAAAGTGGACAAAAACCTTGAATTGCCCAAGTTTTCAATCATTTCACACACACTCAGGGCAAGGAGTATGAATCAAACTGAGCTATGCTCTTTATTTTTCTGAAATCATTGCAAAATTTTGGAGACCCATCAGGCATGGGGACCAATGCAATGAGGGTATTCAACCTACTTTGGAATTCTTGTAGGAACCCAAGTTTGAACATTTTCTGCACCTTTTTTTAACTTCTTGCCATTGGGATTTGCATGTTTGTTACAGTTCCATATTTATTTTCTCACCCAGCATGGTTTCTTTGTTGGGAAGGATTAACTTGTTTCTGTCAGGCAACTGTGAAAATATGTCTTTATTTCTTTTTTGTTTTTAAGACATTTATAATGTTTCATTTATTTTTACTTCCAAATCATAGGGTTGACATCAGGATACCCTCTAAGGTCCTTAGTTTCTCTACAAAATATTTACTACAGAAACTCCAGTTTTTCTCCCCATCAAGCTTTAGTATTTCTACATGGTGTAACTGTTCTGAGTTCCTTTTCCATGGTTGCCTTACAGTATAGTTTACTTCATTTATTTTCTTCTACAATTTCAAAAGGTACTTACCACTTAGTGAGAAACTTGTTTTCAATGGTGTGTGCTTATAAGGGCACGTTATCCCCTGATTTTAATTATCTACAAAGAAAATGTCATTATATTCTCTCTGCTGTGTCTCAAATACTTTCTCCATATGTTCTTTTACTACAGGCATTACACTTCTTAACCTGACCTGCAGGTCTGCAAAATACTCTATTCCATTTTTAAAGGGATTGTTTCTTTCTCCTCATCCTCTGTTTCTTTTGTGATCATGATCATCATGGATGTCTGCTATATAGCAGTAAAGGTGCGTGTACTGTAAATCATGTTGAGATATGGGATACTTACATTACAACAAAGAGAAGACATGGAAGCAATTGGTACCTATTTCTCTCATCTTCTTCTGTAGCCTTTAATTATCATAGACTTTCAAGTTTTAAAATACTCAATTAGCCCATCTTGTTGAAAGTAGCCTTAACTGTGTCACTTTAAAAATATGTATTTATTTAGTTAGTTAGTTGCATTTGTTTACTGAGAAATGCCAACTGGACACAGGTCCTTCTTCAGTGGACGCCGGGGATGAAAAGCTCCACAGAACAATAAATGAGCAGCAGAGAACACGAAGAACAATTGAACAATTGAATATACATACAATAGCAAATAATACATACTGCAGCAAACATTAGCTATACATACAATATGAAACATAGTAATGAACAGATATATTAAGCTATACTAGCTAAAGGCTAGGAATAAAGGTATGATATATATATATATATATATATATATATATATATATATATATATATATATATAGATAGATAGATAGATAGATATATAAAATATGACAAGGTTCATGCATTACTCTTGACATGAATGGGATGACTTAGCCAGTAATACTTCTCATGGAATTGCTACTCCAGAAAGAGAAGGAGAAGTACTGATACGTTAGTGTGGACTTTGCATCAGTTCTTTACAGGGGTCCTACTTTAGGAAATTGTATTGCATAATCAATGATCAGCAGGATATGCTAATGGTTCTTATTTAGTTTTAACACTTACAATGTCCATTGCTATTCTTTCAAATGGGACTTCTACAATAAGTAAGGGTAGCCAATGGATCCTAAACTTTGGTTTGGATGCTGTCCTTGGATATTCTAGGCAAGCTGCTCAATACGGTTCTATATCCTTCATAATATCAGGATAATAAAATTGAGCCAAAAGCAGTTACTAGAAAATGGAAATCAAAGTCTAAACCAACTGCATTAGAAGTAGTGAATATAGCAACAAGAGATAAAACAACTGGAACTGAGATCTGTAGAAAAGGGTAGGAACAAATTACATAGGAAACATGGGAATTGTGGGAACAATACATACAGGGGAGGAGTGAGGTTTAAAAGAAGGAAGGATATGAATGAGCTATGTAATGTTTGACCAACAATGACTGGGTAGATTATATGTGATGTATAATATTTATAACTAAGATTATGTCATTATGGTTTGTTTTCATTTATATAAATTGACGATTGCTTATGTCATAACTGATAATTTAATAAAGATGTTTTTGTTTAAAAAAAATCTTAGATTTTGTTTTACCCATTCCTAAATGACCACCCAGAATGAGCCTATGTACTAACTTCATCACAGGTGTTATTAAAGGCTTGGACCTAATAATTGACTCAGTATCTGTCCTTTGTCATTGTCTAACTTGTTCAGTGACTCACTTTTTCATTCAGTAGAGTAAATCATTTTTTCATTCAAAGTAAGACTATGAAGTAGGGGTGTCCTGTAACTCTTACATACATACATACATACAAGTATTTCAAGCATGGGCATTAATGCCATTCTAACCTTTCAATATACCAAAACAGTTATTCCCATAATAAGTGTCCAGGGTATTCTTAAAAATATCTAAACTACTGTTTATTTTAATGTAATTTGGTAGTGTTCCATGCATCAGCTGCTCTCTCAGAGAATCAGTTAGTACACTCCTCATTCCTATAGAATTTTATACATAGGTTGATGATTTTCTACTATATTTTGATAACCCCAAACACTCCAAGAGGTAGTTGTCTCTAAATGCTGTATATACCTGAATAAGATCTCTTAAATATCTATAAGAGCCACTGTACAAGTTCAGATATAGTAGTCTTTCATAATAACTTAAATGTTCACATCCATGGAGGCACTTGGCATATTTCCACTGTACTCTTTCCAATTTGGTCATGTTTGTTTTCTTATAAGGCTTCCATGTTGTTATTCCATACTCAGGTTTGTGTCTAATGCAAATAACAAACAATGACTTAATTTTTTCTGATTTCATTGACTTTATAAATCTTTTTATATAATCTATAGTTCTATGAGTATAGCTATCATTAACCAATTGGTTTATATGATTAGAAAAACTCTAACCTGGATCTACCCATATACCCAGGTTGTCTTGTTCCTCCATGTACCCTTCCTATAGTCCCTCTAGTTTTTGTTATATTGTCTTGCCACAGGCCTTTTTGAAATTGATATGACAGTACAGTGCAGCAACTTTGGTGAGAGCTGGTTTACAGCAAGTAAACTTTAAGGTTTCAGTTTTCTAGTAGTTTAGCTACATAGGGGATAGTGAGTAGCTGAAATTTAAAGTCACCCTTTCTGGTGTATTGTATATAGCTTAAATTACAACTATATAAACAAACTATACAAATTAATGCAATTCCTCAGAGCTGCTCTTGGTTTGGCTACTTTGCCTGAGAGTTACAGAAAATCTGCTACATCTAAAGCCATCCACTGCTAAAAGAACACAAATAAGTATCATTTTGCACTTCTGTTGATTATTTTTACTGTATTTCATTAGAATCCTGTATTATTTGTTATATTTCTTGCACAGCCACTGTAGTACTTAATTACATTGTCACTGCTTGTTTTATGGGACTGTAGTATCTTGATTGTGTGGTTTCCTTGCGCTTGATCTCTAAAACCAGCAGTTTTACATTAAGATGGTTTTCTGACTACACACTTGTGTCAGACGTGTGCTGTAGCAATCTAGTTTGAGTTGAGGGCTACTGGCTGAAAGCTTATTGTGTGTTTCCTGATTGGTCTATAGGCCTTTCTGTTCTAAAACTTGTATTTCTGTTTTTATATAAACACTGTGTTTTTGCTATGTGGTCCATGCAGTGATGGTTAACAGTGCCCTGTACAGGTGCAAATGCTTTCAAGTTAAAATTCCCTTTAGAATAACTATCTCTGCAACCTTCCCCAGCCCCCTGCTGCCCTGCTACTCTAGGAGCATCTAAGTTGTGCACAGAGCAGCATTGCCTTCTTGGATGGCTTTAGTTCACACTGAGTATACCTCCCATTCTTCATATGTAGGCTATCATCACAGTCCAATTAAATCTGCCCACTCTTATCCCTGATTAAACCCATAGTTAAAACCTAAAACAATGGATAGGCACATTTTTGCAATCTATGTGGCCAGCCTGGTGGACATGGGCATCCTGAGACAATGTAGCAATTGTCTCATGTATACTGACAAACACTTAAGTCTGAAACAAACAATCACAGTATGTGGGAGTTGTAGTTGTACTATAATAATTGAGACACAACTGTCACATACTGACAAATCAAATGACAGATTGTCAGCACATACACATCATTTCCCTCACTAAGTAGGGTCTCGACACATAAACCCACATATGTGGAGGTACTCACAAGTAACTTACTAGAACCTCACAGGCCTCTCATATGCTGCCTGCATAAATCCCATATAAACAAAATCAAGCCAGCAACAACTACTGCACATAAAAATGCATATCACAGTGTCTCCACAAGCAACCCCTAAAACAAAATACCGCACATTCAAACATCTTACTCAAAGGAGACTCCGTCTTGAGACATAAGGATGACCCCCACCACCACCACCAGGTTGGATAAAGACAGGGTTACAGTCACTTGCCTGTAAGGATTCAAAAGATCATTCAAGCACCCAGGTCACTCAACCACAAGTACCAGTATGACTAAGTCATAGTCCATATGGATGTGAATGACCTGAGATGTACCTCCCTGGACTATATGAAGAGAGACATGCTGGAGCTCGCTGAATATGTGTCACAGATGGGTATGAGCCTCGCATTGAGCAGCATTCTACCCTCACCAAGGATGATATCACAATACAAACAGAAAATGACTGACCTCAATAATTGTCTTAGTTACTGGTGTCATTCCAAGGAGATTTAGTATTTGTCAGCCTGGAATGACATGATCGAAAGACCACTCTGCTTTGCCAGAGATGCTCTGCACCTGTCACTCCTAGGCTTTTGAATACTGGCCAAGGCATTAGTCACACCCATAGTGCCTTTTTTAGGCAGTGCCAAACCAAAAGATCTATCAACATAACAATTTTTCTAATTCCAAGTTGAAGGTACTACTGCTCACTGTTTGGAGTCTTAACTAGCAATTGCACTCCCTTGAAGCTCTCCTTGCCCTGGTGAATGCTGATGTCTGTGCATTTATAGAGAAGTGGTTCAAGGCTGCAGAAAGTAGGACACAGTACCTATCACACATTCAGATCACCCTCTGCAAAGAAAAAAAATGAAAGGGGGTGATGTTTTCATTTTTATAAAAAATAATCAAACCTCAAGACTGGTCAAGCAGGATGACTTACTTGAGCTACTACATGTCCAGATGACCACAGGCAAAATCCCCCACCATATCATTGTTAGCTACAGGTCCCCAACCATAAACCATGAAAACCACTCCACATATCTGAAGTTACTAGAATCACTTACCATTCAGCCTGACACACTACTCACGGGCAACTTTAACTACCTCTTCATAAACTAGAAAATGTGCATGACCACTAACATGCAGGCTTTAAGATTCCTGGACTTTGCCAGTGCAAATGCTCTGGAGCAGCTGGTCTACAATCCCAGTAGGGCGTCAAATATCTTTGATATAATACTCACAAACATGGGGAGCATTGCACCCCCCCCCCAGCATAATATCCTTATTGGTAAGATTGGATCATAAATTGGTCTCCTTTGGAATAAATGTAAAGATAGAATACCCATCATACCCTAAAACATTAAAGAATTTTCCAAGGCAAATCACCTTCTGTTGTGTGATAGCATAGGTAATTTTAAATCTCACCCTAACCCCAAAAACACAGTGGTCTATGCAGACGTATACACAAATACTGTATACAACCACTTAAACAACTGCAAAGAAATGGCAGTACCTGATCAAACTAATCCCAGGTCTAGCCAGAAAAACAGGTCACCCTGGTGGATCCCTGGCATAAATAGATTATACAACAGAAGGAAGAAATTCCTGCCTAGAAATAAGAGAGAGGGTGCACAACAGAGAAAAATATCCTTTATTAGTCTCAACAGGCAAATCATGGAACTAGTCAAGTCTTCAAACTAAATACCAGACTCAAATAGCCTCTCAAGCAAAATATAACTAAAAAGTATTTTTAGTTATGTCCAAAATATTAAGGGAAACGCTCAACAATTTGCTTAAGTTGGCTGTAGATGGTACTACCTATACTCAGCCAGAAGAAATAGCAAACCAGCTGGTTGATAAATTCAGCTCAAATTTCACCCCACCCCCACACCCCGGTCACCTCCAGTCACTCTGCTGAAATACCCTCTACCATTACTTTGCTTGTTATCACAAAAGAACAGGTTGTCACTGCACTCTCCAAGGCTAGAAACATGGCATCAATGGGACCTGATGGAATCCCAGGGTGCCTATTAAAGAGCTTTAAACATAACCTAGCAAATCCACTCAGATCTCTATTTAACCACAGTCTCCAAAGTAGAGAACAGCAACAGACATCCCTCTGCAAAGGGGTGGACCATCATAGCACTCAGAAATCTACTGACCCATAAGTCTGCCTAGTCTCATATGTAATGCTATGGAAAAGATAATCATGAACCTGATTAACAATGATATAGGAAATTTCCAGACTCTAGCAACCCTGTTTGGCTTTGTCAAGGGCAGGTCCTGGCTGTTCATCTGGTGAACAACTTTGAGAAGGTTACCAAGGCAATGGATGAGGGTAAGATAGTGCATACCACCTACCTTGACCTGGCCAATTCATTTGACACAATACCCCATGTGGGTAAACAATTGGGCATAAACCTCTACATCATCCAATGGATAGCCAAATGGCTCATGGATAAGACACATGTTATTAGAGTGGTGAAATCAACATCAAACAAAAAGCAAGTCACCAGCGGAGTACCACAGGACTCAGTGCTTGGCCCCTTCCTGTTTGAGATATACTTCTCAGATGTCAAGGAAAATGTAGATGGCCTTTAGTTGACCAAGTTTGCTAATAACTACAAGTTGAGGGCAATCACTGACTCCCCAAATGATGTCGATATTCTACAGAGAGGATTGATGCAGATTAGTGATTGGTGTCAGAGCTGTGACCTCAAACTAAATGCAAAGAAGTGCATAATAATACCGTTCAGGAAATCAAATACTCCTGCAAATTGCAACATTGATAGGAATCCCTTGAAGAGTGGAACCAGTGGTGAGAGATTTGGGCACTCACATTGATAGCAATCTGAAATTTGACTACCATGTGTCCACGGTGGTGAGGAAATCCTTCTATGTGGCTCAGCTTATAAGTAAGGGTATGGCATCCAGATCTAAGGATGTCATAGTACTACTGTACATAGCACATATCAGACTAATAATCAAGTATAATAAATCCTTTGGCATGTTCCTCTTTAGGCACATGCAACAGGTGGAGTCTCCTCAGAGGTTTCTCACCAGAAAAATACACAGTATAAGCAACATATCACATGCGGACTAATTAAAAGCCCTATCACTTTATTCAGTTTCCTCCCATTTACAGAAGGGTTAGCTATGCCTGACCTACAAGTCTCTGACCCAGCCTTGATGGAAATGTTGCACATTCACAAAACTAACTGCACAAAGGAGAGATTACTATCTACTTGGGTCCCCAGATCCCTTATTACGTTTTCCGTATTTAGGGGACTATCACCTATGTGGTAGTTTGTGGGTACTTTGTTATTTCCAAAGGGAATAACTATGCACTTTTTGACATTTAGCTTGAGGCCATGATTCTGACACCAGGTATCCATCTCAGTGAGACCCTTTTGGAGGATGTCTGTGTCAGCCAGTGAGTCAATTATAGCCCCTAATTTGCAGTCATCTGCGAACTTGGTCAGCTATAGTCCTCCTGTGCTTGTCTGTACCTCCGAGAAGTACATGCCGAACAGGAGGGGTCCTAGGACTGAGCCCCGGGGAATGCCACTTGTAACCGGTTTAGAGTCAGACCTATCTCCCGCAACTCTCACCATGTGGGTTCTGTCCGTGAGCCAACTGGCAGCCCATCTTGTGACATAGTGTTGTCAATGTTGTCAAACAGCTATGTACATACTGTGTGCATCACTGGAACAGGTATCACACATGCATCTGGAGTAACACCTAGATGGGGGTTCTGCACCATCAGACAGTGGTGTTTATGCAACAAAGAGAATATCTAGGTATAGCCAATAAGATGTATGACAGCCCACTGTGGCAAAGGTGGTACACTTCAGTTACATATCACTGGAAGATGTGTAGGGAGGTACATGAAGAAGAGTGCATTGTGATCAGTTATTGGTGTGATGAAGGCTGTGAACAATGGAGGTATTATGGCCTTTGATGTGGATGTCCTTCACATACTCAGTAGTTGTGTTACATAAAAGGCAGCAGTCAGCACAGTGGCCAGATGCTGGTGGAGTTCCATATGCCATCTTCCCAAGACATAATTCACATGACACTTGATCGCCTTATAGGATGTGATGTCTACATTATCCTTGGGATGTCCATTTGTTTTCATGAAGTAACAACTTCCCCCATGTTATTGTTTTATCTCATGTGTTGTCATGGCTGTGGCAGCAATCTTTGATGTGTGTTGATACTACCTGTATTATACAAATCTCACAGCTAGAGTCAATGATTCCCCACAATCTGTAGTCCTTCAGAAAGCATTTTGGACACATGAAGCATATGTCATTTGTGATGTCTGTTACCGAAACAATGGACAGGAAAGGGCCTAGCAGACAGCACTGATGTTCAGACTTGATCGCTGGACCTGAGATATAGGTCACCTCACACATTTCAACATATTTAGACACCATGTATCTGATCCACTGGTCTACCCACTTGGTGATATAGCTGCTTATGGACACATCTGACAGTGCTGACTGAATACCTCAGTATGGATTTTTGTCAAATGCTTTGGACTGGTCAAGTTTAATGGGATGATAATGATGTCATCATGCATGCCCTTGATGAACTCTTTGAGGACATCTATCAGATGTAACAGACATGATGCAGCAGTAACAACTCACACAGGTCTGTTGCACACAGCCAGGATATTACTATTGCCCATTTATAAAAGGTCCATGATGACATGTTGGTCTACCTCACAGTTGAGGAAAGTCAGGATGTGCCTACACATGCATGCATCAGGTGCTGTCCCCCCAACTCAGATGGATACATGTTGATGTACACCCTTCTATGGGAACTTAGTCCATGTGAAGTGTGTGTTGAAATGTGTATTCGACCGTGTTAGGAAGGTGTATGTGCTGAGTCATGCCATAGGTGATATGTGATGTTGTCACAGTCTATTGATTCTGTGTGATAAGCCTGGATAAAGATAATACAGTACTTACTGCCTATCTTGATCTAGCCTATGGTTTTGACACAATCCCCCACTCAGGTATCATTGAGAAACTCTCCAAGCTGGGAATTAACCCTTATGTCACTAGTTGGGTAAACAAATGTCTCACTGAAAAAACACATACTGTGAAAGCTGGTGAATCAACCTGTGCCAGTAGAGCTGTCACCATTGGCATACCCCAGGGATCTGTGCTTGGCCCTTTACTGTTTGGAATCTATTTTTCAACAGTTCATATTAAAATATATAGCCTTTGGCTTACCAAGTTTGCTGATTCCTGCATATCGGGTGCAATCATTGAGTCCATCAGTGATGGTAACATACAATAGGAGGGTCTAACACAAACAAACAATTGGTGACAAAGCTACATGGTCTACACATAAATGCAAAAATGTGTCTTTATTTTGGCTTTCAGTAACACTTCCCCTGAGCTGAAACCCAGTGGTGCAAAACCTGAGAACACATGTAGATAGCAAACTGAACTTTGACCACCATGTGTCCACAGTAGTATGGAAAAGCTACATTGTGCACATGTTATCATATTCAGATCTGAGGATTATGTAATAGTACTGTACTTGAACCTCATCAGAACACTAATAGAGTATAATGCTCCTTTTTGCATGTACCTTACTAGACACTTGCAGCAGCTGGAAAGACCACAGGGGTTTCTCACCAAGAAAACACAGGGCCTACAAACCATGCCATGATGTATTTGGATAAACTGAAAGCCATGTCACTGTAAGCAGTATCATATAGGATGAGGTGACTTCTGCCTGGCATCCAGGCCAGTCTCTGACCCTGCCCTGGGTGCAAATCCAGATGTATTTAATACTTTTAAATAAACAGTGATAATGCAATAACATTATTCTTTATAGGGCATTCAGTATGTGCCACTGTGTGTTAATATAGCACAGTGTGGTTAAGTGGCATTGTGCAGTTGTAACTGCTGCATTGTAGAGCATTTCACCATCACTTGGCATTGTTGTGCAATGCCAAATTCTGCACAAACATAGAGGCCAGAAAGTGAATGGATCCATTGCTTTCTTTGGTACTTATGTGTGTTGTATGTGATTCTATTTTTTGACCAGATTATAGATGTTAAATGGGGTAGTTAGGAAAGTGGTGAATTGGGGAGCAAGCAGGGGGGAAGTAAAAGGAAAAGCAATGCATGAATGTGCAGGAGGGAGGTAGGAAAGAACCATAGCTATTCATTTCTTCAACGGTGTAAACAGAAAATATATGCAGAATATTACCTGAATTTGGACTGTCACCTCCAGAAAGAGGGGTGACAACAACTTAATCATGTTGTATAGCCAACTGGACCAAATCAAGTATGTCAAGAAGACACGTGCGAAATGGAGAGCCATGTATGTAATGATATTTTTTGGGGGGCAAGTGCCCATTTTTTTAATTCAGTAAGAGAGGAATGCTGGGTAAGGGACATTGGCATTTATGGGTCAGGTAAGATGGGTAGGTGAGGAAGCAAATCCAAAAAAACAAGACAGACAAGACAAGACACAGGGATGGTGAGGGACACAAAAGACTGGGGGACACCATGACTGGGGTGAGGGAGGGGACAACCCAGGCTCATGCCTGTCAAACAGGGAAACAGTGAGAATCTAGTCCTAACCACTGAACTGTCATCACTGTCCCCTTACTCCACTGATAGCTGGAGTGCTTGATGTCTTCTCCTCCTATGTGCCATGTGGGAGAGCAGCTTCTATATCCAGCATAAGTGTACACCAGTGGTGCGGTGCACAACCCTATGCACCAAGCTAGGCATGTCCTGGTGGGCGATGAAATACCCACCTCCGCCACTACTCCTGGAGGGTACCACAGCACCAGCTGCAGAGGCAGTGCTACCTGAGGGAACAGATAGAGCAGTGGCAGCAGAGGCAGTTCTGCCAGTTTGGGTCTCAGATGTGCTGGGCATCGGTGCTAGAGCTGGTGGAGCAGGGGCAGGCTGATCCTTTGGGACTGACCTACTTTGCAGAGCTGTTAAGCATTTAGGGATTTTTTACAAATGGATGACATGGAGACATTTTGACAACAGACAATAGAAAATAAAAAAGAGAGAAAGGCTGGGGTGAGATAAAAAAATAGATAAAATTAGTACCATCATATGTAACAAACAATGCAATATCACAATTATGCAACTATTTTATCTGAAGTATTACATTTAAGTATACATCATAACAGCTGCACACTATAAGTACAGATTGTTCAAAGTGATCTTTGAAATGTGCATATATTGCACATATCCTTGGCCCAGTTATACAGATTGCAGTTTACAGCAAGGCATTCATACTACTTGTTTAGAGTTTAATTTATGTAATATTATTAAAGAAATGCAGTATTATATAATTGTTATTCGTGGTATTTGGACCCACAACCTCTGACTAGTCTTACACCTGACTCTTAAAGTTGGTTTATGCTACAAACTAATGCATGCACACTTGCTTTTGCAGTTAGGATATGCATGCTCAATTTGCTACAGGTGTATAGAAAACCCAAAAATCCATCTTTAACTTTTAAAGATACAATAATACTTATCTTGGGCTGCACACATACCACTTTCTTCCCTCAGTCTCTCCATTCCATCAGCATGAGCCTGACAATTAAACTCTATTTCAGCATTAGCTGTGGAAACAACAGAAAAGAACAGAAAAGCATTATGCAAACATATTAAAAATTCTCTTTTATTAGCATATCTACACAGCTGTTGGATGTCACCAGTTTGAAACTCGGTCAATCACTGGTTGAGCATATCTCTCTTGCACTTTTGTAGGTCATTAAAATGGTGCCTACACAGTTGCCCAGTGTGTGGGATGCCATTCCCATTGGATACAGCCTGAGCCAAACTACTCCAAAGCTCAGACTTGTACTGGGAGCCAGAATGGTCCACCCTGCAAAAGCCTTTGGCTGTGGTGCTTTACCAAGAGTCCAATCAATATCCTGGACTGCTAAACACCCCACCTCTGCACCCTAAACTGGGCATCTTTGCCGGTGGTGCCAGACATGTCTAATACCAGAACTAGAGCAATAGCAACAAATGATTTCCTGCCAATTTCTGTTATGGGGTTTACTGGTGCTGCACAAACACAAGCAATGATGCCAACCATGTCTGTGAGATGTTAAGCTGAGAGCAGCAGTGCCAAGCAGGGAGGAAATAAATATTTTAAATTTGAAGGTTAATCTGACACTTGACCTTAGTTTGAGAGGTGTCTGCTGCTGTAGCTTGAAAATATATCTTGAAAATTGGAAGTTAGGTGAGTTAAGTTTGCAGACATGTACTGGGGGCATACATTTCATGACCTGACACATTTTTTGGCTTATGACACTGATAAAGTTGATTTTTAAAGTGTGTGATTCAAACCTAGACATAAGGGACAAACATTTTCTTCCACAGCTGTGATTTTCCATCTTTGCCACAGAAGTACTGCTCAGAGATAGTCATGAAGTATTCCTAAATACAGCGGACAGATTGAGGTGTTAAACATGTATGTGTGTGACCTGACAAGGTTTTTGTATATAAATTCAGTTGTGTGTTTGTCTTATTTAATTGTGAAGGCTATCCAAGTCCAAATAGCAGAATTATACTTACAGACATATAGTAGACAGTATACTCTCAGTCATATATCTGAAAACACAATGTGTGTCTTATCCCTCATACATATACTTCATATTAGCTCCACTATCTTAAGAAGTATAAGTAAAAATGAATATAATGAGAAAAATGGAACAGCAGTAAAAGTGTCTGGAATGTCCTGTATTAGAACCCAGGACCATGTATATGGCAGCCTTAGACTTACACCTATTGCCACAAGAATGTTGAAATAACACTTGTATGTTTTTCTTTTCATTGCTATAAAATGGACTGTCACAACTTTGAAAATATGTTGCACTCCCTGTCTTAGAAGCCAGGACCATCTGTATTCAGCCCTCCACTTAACACCTGCTGCCACAAGAGTAATTACATGACAGTTCCATAATTTCCTAGTCATTCTTAAGTTCTATGTGTTGACTGATGCACAACACCACTTAGCGTGTTTTCGGCATCTATATTACAATATTGAAACATCTTAATATCGAACGCCTAAAAATCGAACTGTATTCATTGGAACGCATTTACGCAAATCGATGAATACTTGCAGTGCAAAAAAAACTTGCCCCACAATCCAATGTAAGTAACCTAACCTAAGACAACACCTCCCATGTAGGGGGCTTCAACCTCCATACCGCCGACGTGGGGGGCTGTGCCCCCCACATCCCCCTAACTAAATATACCAACTCTGAGATTGCACTACAGCAGAGAAAAGGGAAACACAGTGTAGTTGGCCAACCTACATCTTTGCCATGGAATTATTCATCAATTTGCATAAATGCATTTTGATGAATACAGTTTGATGTTTAGGTGTTCGATATTGCGATGTTTCAATGTCATAATATAGAACCTGTTTTCACAGTGCCAAACTGAATTAATTGAATATATTCATTGTCAGTTATTAACTCTCTGCATCTTGTCGGAAGGTGTTTGATGGCTGTAGATGTGAGAAAGCTAGCTAACCTCGGTGCAATGTTGCTTAGTGGTGTTGCACAACAGAAAGCAGAAATTGCAACAATGTATCCTTTTCGACCTTTACACTGTCTACTCCCTGTCTGCAGATGCTCTATTTGCTTCCTGTGTGAGCCACTAGTCCAGGTTTGTACACTGCTAAGCATTGTGCAACCCAGATAACAAAGATAAACCTGAAATTCATTGTTTCTCCATTTCCCTTGCTTGTGATATGTAGCTCACCACTCAAAGACTGCAAATTACAAAAAGGGGGGAGTAGTTGAAATGAAGAAAAGGAATCAATGAAATAGACACTGCAACATGTTTGTTGTATACATGAAATATTTATACACAGGTCTGGATTTGAACTCGCACTCCAGTGAACCTTCAGAACACAGCAAGGGTATTTTATCCCTCTTTGCCTCACCAAAACTTTGCAGAAGGGAACTGAAATCATTCTACATACAACCAAATGCACCACCATTCACATTATTAACAAGTCATATGAGAGTTATTTGCACATGGATTAATTTCAGATGTAGTGCACTTAGTGATCATACAACAATTAATGACTATTGCTTACAAAAGTGTAGCTCTCTCTTATCTCTCTGTGTTTGTTGCTCATTATTGTCTTATCTGATAGTAATCTGAGACATGTGGTCTATAAGGCATTCTATATCACTGTCCTTAAAATGGAAGAGGATATTAAATGTCAATAATATACAGTTGTCAACAAATGAAGGGGAGGTTGGATGTTAATGAACAGAAACTGAATTGTGTGCTATTTACTTACATTTCAGACCTTGATAAAATTCCTTCTACACCTTGTAAGTCTAACCTGGGTCTAATACCCATTGGAGGTAGCGCTGTCTGCACTGATGTGCTTTCCTTCTCCCTACCCGTAATCCTTCATAGCTGCAATCCATTAGCTGCAAACACTGAGGGAGTGCCTGCACTATGTTTACATCTGATAAACAGAGACAAGTATTTGGGATTCAGCAATTCTAATGAGTTCACACCTCATTTGCATCTTTGCCATGCTTACAGCCCTGAAGCTGGACCATAGAAAGGCAACCATGTAGCAAGGAACTTGAATGTGAGGAGACTTGTTTATCTGGAGAACACAGAAGAGGCTATTAATTTGAGATATATTTTCACAGAAGACCACTTACCTTGAGAAGGTATGCTTGCATTTTTCAGATATGTACTGCAAGTGCTGAAATGTTTTTTTTATATATATATATATATATATATATATATATATATATATATATACCTTTTTTTTTATTTTACATTTGTTAACCGGGGGTGTCTGACTGGGCAAAGGCCCATGAGAAATGGTCCACATAGAAAGACAATTACAGATATATTTAAGTGTTTAAACAGCATCATAATACATACAGATTTACAATAGACGCATTTTTACAGTGCTATGAAGACAGCTCAATACAGAGGAATCAAAAACCTTCATTAATAAATTTACCGGCATCCAGTTGTGGTTTGAAATGCAATACAATACATACATAGTACAGTAAGATTATTTTTGCAGTAGTATGAAGACAGCCCAATAGAGGAAAATAAACCTTCATTAGTAATATAAATCATTACATAGTTTCATGGTAACCATTTGTAATTAAAAGAGTGCTAGTACTAGTTAATGTCTTGGTTTAAAAGTAGTATTTATTTAACTTGATGGGGTCAGTATATGTGAGTGAGAGTGAGAATTTAGTAAGTAAGATGGGCATAGTATGTGTGAATTGCCTGATTGCTCTAGCCTGGAGAGTAGTCATAGCGCAGCCAGCTTTGCTTCAGATGATGCCTGATGAGGTTTTTAAAGGAGGCTTTAGAGGACGTGTTTTACATGCTAATGGGGAGGGTGTTCCATTTTTGAGCCACTGTGCTACTATATAGTGAGTCTCCTAAGCTATTATTGCTGTTGGTGACTTCTTGTAATAGTTTGCTTTATTGGCTGAGTGCTGTTGTACTACATTTTTAAGGGCAGGACGCCTATTAGGGAAGTAATAGATAGAGTGACAGAGGCAGAGTTGATTATAAGTTAGTAGGTTGAGCAGTTCAAGCCAGTGGAGCTGGTGCAGAGCAGTACAGTGATGGGATCTATATGGGCAATTTGCAGCAAAACGGGCAGTTCTGTTATAGCAGGCTTTCATCTTGCTTAGGTCACTTTTATTGAGATTAGATAGAGTGGGTGATACATAGAGTAGGGTTGATAGAAGTTGGGAGCGAGCAAGGGCAGGTCTTGTATTGTTGGTAAGAAATGGTTTAATGTGGTAGAGTAATCCCAGTTTGGCATGTACTTTTTTATACTTAAGTTGAGATGAGTATCAAATTTTATGTGGCAGTCTATGGTCATGCCTTAGTCTACATATATATATATATATATATATATATATATATATATATATATATATATATATATATATATATATATATATATATACACACATATATATATATATATATATATATATATACACATACACACACACATATACACACATATATATATATATATATATATATATATATATATGTGTGTGTGTGTGTGTGTGTGTGTGTGTGTGTGTGTGTGTGTGTGTGCATGTGTGTGTGTGTGTATATATATATATATATATATATATATATATATATGTATATATGTATATATATATAGATATATATATATGTATATATATGTATATATATATATATGTAGCTGCATTAGCTTGTATCAATATGCATTACTTAGAATTGTACAGATGGCATGCGCATGTTTGTCAGGGCATTTCTCTTTCTCAGATGCACAGCCTTATTAACTGTCATCACAAGTGCTAAAGTTACAACTGTATTTCTGTGTGCACTCTTCTATTGTTATTTCTGTGAAATGGTAAATGTCCTATATTGTCAATGGCACAGGGGTGTTAGCCTTCTAGAATGGACCATACACACCTCTAGGGTACTGCTGGCCACAGGTAGACATGATTGGCAATAGCCTAAAATGGAATATTTTGTGTTAAATCTGTACACATGTTTCAGGGACAATGTATTTGATAGCACTTTTAGCATTTCACTGATGGTTTGTTAGCAAAATGTGTCATTTGCCTGTTCTTTTGGGGGTCGGGGAGCAAAGTTGCATTTCTGTTTTGACACAAACAATGATATGTTGCTATTGTTACTACCCAAATTTTACTTGCTTACATTACCAAGTAACAACATGCAAGGATATGCCATCCACTTGTATTATTATAGAATACGCTCCCAGTTCAACACTTACATTGTAAATCCAGCAGTTGCAGCAGGTTTAGTTCAGGACTCACTCTTTTTGATTTTAGCAGTACACAGCCATTACATGGATAGATAAAGGTTGTGAGCATTGCCTGTCATCAATGTTACTACATGTATGTGCATAGGATGAAGGTTTTAGCCCCTTGTTTAGTGAGTGAGTGTGATATTTATTGCCTCTTAGCCAAAGTGAGGGCATATTGAGACTGCCTACATCTGCCTACACCCACAGCAGCTACTGGTTCCTCCTCTGACTCCTTCACCTGTGTGTGGTTGTGCTGACCTTGCAATTGGTGGTGGGATGTGTGCCCCTTCCCCTTGCTGATCCTGCTGAAGCTGCTTTCTCAGGATGATGTTGTGTAGCATGGCACATATGGTGAATATTTCAATACATGTATGTGGATTGTACTGCAGGTGTCTCCCAAGTTTATCTAGACACCAGAACTGTGACTTCAGTAGCCCAAAGACATACTCTGCAATATTTTTGGTCTGAGCATGTACCTAATTATGGCATTCTTCAGCGGGTGTGCATTTCTGATGGATGTCATCGGCCACTGTTCCAGTGCATAAACTACATCCCCCAGTAAGTTCCCCTGTGGTATATCTCCCCCAGTGAACATTTGATACAGTTGGGAGGTGTGCCAGATATGTGAGTGGTGGTAATTGCCTGGGTTGCCAGCACACATGTTCAAGATGATTCCATTGGCATTATACTTGACTTGGCAGTTAATCGAGTGGAAGCCCTTTCTATTTATGTAGAGCCTTCCCTGTTCCCTGGGTGGTGCCTTAATTTCTATAGCTGTACAATCACTAATTTCTGTAGCTGTACAATCTATGGCAAACAGTACTTCAGGATAGTGTGTTACAGGATAGAACGCCTGCATATTTGTGGCCCTACCCTCAGGTGTATCTGGAAAATATATGTGGTCACTGGCATGTTGGAGCATAGCATTCAGGAATCCTGGCTGCTGATGCCTGTGAGACCCCCAGTATGTCCCCTGTCAGTCTCTGAAAGGTTCCTATAGCTAAAATTCTAAGTGCTACACATATCTTTGTTTCCACTGGTGTGGGTTCTCCTCACTTTGCCCTGGGTCTGAGTTGAGGATGACAGAGGGAGTCTATATTAGTTCGCCAAAATTTTATTTTGGTGAACACCTATTCATCGAGCCCTATTTAGCAAAAATCTCTTCAAAGATTCATTGAATTTACCAAGGACAAGGAAATACTTGCCCCCAGCACAATAGACAAATATCTAAGTGAAGCGAACCCACCAATAGATCCGCCCTACCCCCCCCTTATCTATAACTACCAAACTCTGAGTTCGCACAGTGGAGAAAAGGGCAAAGTTCTATATTTGGACAACTACATCTTTTCCCTTGGTAAATTCAGCAAATCACTGAAATGATTTTCGCTGAAAATGGGTCGATGAATAGGTTTATTTCAGCGAACTAATATAGACCCAACAGAGGTTGTAGAGTTCCTGTAGTGTGTCTCTATCTACCCTGTAGTACTCTGCAATTTCGACATCATGCATATTATGATAAGTTAACTAGGTTCTGAAAATTATTCTCCTTCCTGGCCATAGTCTACTAGCAGAAGCAGTAGCAACAACTTCAGCCTGTTGCACATACACATGAATTAAAGCAACAGCAGCCTCTAACATTGTTTCTTTATAGACTCCTTTCTGTAGCTGTATTCCATTAGGTTTTGGAATTCACAGGGAAAACTAACGCTAAGTCTACATGGTTGCTTTATATCTTGTTGAATAGCTTCTCCATCTTAGATTGGTTGATTAGCATACAATTTAGCTGCTTATGCTGTAATTAGTATGCCATGGTGTTTATCTTGTTTGGACAGCTCTGCACACCATGCAGAGCTTCTTACTGAATCCAAAACAGAGTGGTATGCTGCGATGCACTCACTGTGCAACAGAACCATCTAGGGTTTATTGAATTTGGCAGAGTAATAATGGTCTTACAACATGCATTATGGCTACGGATTTTAGAAATTTTTTATTGTGCATCATGTACTACCAGACAAAAGTGTAGGTGATTTTTGCTTCATATTTTTAGTCTGATCCTCATAACATTTTTTTGCCTTGTATTGAAAAGGAGTAGTTTGCAAATTATCATTTTGAATAGCAGCATCCTTCCTTATTTCCAGAAGACTTCATCCTTCATAGTTCCATTCTTCCTGAAATTCCCTTTTATCATTCACAACCTTTGAATATTTTCTTCTTTCCTTTTGGCTGAGGAAAATATCACTCAACAGATTGAAAAGCCACTCACTAGCTACAGTGAGATAGAGAGTGTTTGTATATTTCCACAGTTCATAAAACTCTGCAAATATTTAATTTCTCTCCCATTATATCACCCTTTTAATTTAAGTGCACCTTTTCCTTATCAGGGAAATCAGCCTTCATCTGTTTGTTTAGAAATCTAACTCCCCTAGAAGCATCTCAGACAATACATTAATTACAACTTTGTCTTACCTACTTAATTATTCAAAAAATTGTTTAACATCAGGAATTAGAATATTTAAACAATTACCTTATATTGTCAGTATGTTAGCACAGATTCACTCTTGGCAGAAGTACTCAAACTGTTCTTCTGTGCTCACATATTCATTATAACAGCTATGAATGATGGTTTACTTAAAAGTGCTCTTTTAATTACTCTGATCAATGCCTTCAGCCTACCTTCTCACCTCTTTGTAATTGCTTCCATTATTTCTGCTCATTCTGGACCAAAATGTATCTCCTAGTTTACGAGTAACACCGTACTTTTCTCAGTCTACTTTTACTGTCTAAACACAAAATATCGTGTGGCCTCCCTCTTTCACCTAATGCCTCGGATAAAATGCATAACCTTCTAATAGAACCAGTAGGTTGATAACTTTTCCACCAAATATGAATATCACTGCACCATCCTTTCCAGGGCCAATTCTGTACACAAACAAGAATGCACTAATCTCCTTTTGACATTTGTCTAAAAATCTTAATATCTGTTCCTTTCCCTTGGCTTTATTCAAACCTGCACCCTGTAGTAAGAGTCTACATTCCAGGATGGCAGTCAAATAATTTCCTGCTGTACTAATGGACCACTGAATCACCAGCCTCTTATGCCCACACTTCCTCTGTACAAACCTATAAAGTCTGGGTACCCTTGCTGCAAACATCAGAAGCAGTGAACCTACTTCAGAATTCAGAACCAAACTGTTGTACCTTAAGAATAGGGTGACCAATACTTGCCACCCCATTACATAAACCTATTTAGTTCTTAACAAACCTTCAAATGTACAGCACAAATGCAGGAGTCTACTCTGTCACCTAGTTATGCCCTCTGAATTTGTTCATACTGAACATCAATTTATCTAAAAGGAAGAAAGATGGGAGGGGTAAGGAAAAGCAGGGTCTTGCTTGATCACTTTGATTTACTTTCCATGCATTTTTTGTTTTCCTCTTTTCCTATGTATCTTTTAATATCTGTTGTATTTTTACAATTTTACAATGTAACATTACAAATATAGTTTTACAAATGTTTACTAAAGTTTAGTAAATTGTATTAGATTATCTCTACTATAGCATTTTTATTTCATGGTTCTAGGTTATCTAGTTCAGATTTTTCTTTTAGCATGTTGTTAATTTTTCTGATTTTTTGTTTGTTTTGTTATTCATTTTACATGTTTTATTGTTAAAACGCTTGAAAAACAAGCACCTAAATACATTTGAACATAAACTTGGTATATAAATAGATTCATCTTTGCAACTTATAGTTACATATCCCTTCTAATTTCTATTTTACTGCCATTTTCCAGGCAGTAGCTAAATTGGGCCCTTTAGGATCAGTCTAGAACCCTAGTTATAACAAATAATAAGTAATGAACAAATAATCACTGTTTGAACATAGGTGACTCAGACTTTACCCAAACCTGTGTAGTTAATCAATGCTGAAGTCAGAATGGGAGGGCAAATCCTACCTCAGCCATGCCTGAGTAATGATTATTAATATTATACACTGGAGCCATTTTAAAAAATAATACTCATCCTTTATAAATCAATTGTGGTGGATAACTTATCATGTCTGTAACTGTGTCCATGTGATTAATATATTTCTGGAGACATCTAAGCTACATAAGCTATATACTACACATACACCTCTCCTTTACTTATTGATGCATGTAGAGTACAGAAACATAAGTCACTTGCTGCGAGTGAGTGTTGACATAAATTGGAGTCACAATAATGAGTTTTAATTCAGTTCTTCTTGTATTTTATGTCAGTCCTCACTGTTGTATGAGGTTAGTCATGCAAAGCAGTGTTTTTTATTATTACTATTGTTATTCATGTTGTGACTGTTTCTAATGAACTTGACAGTCATGTTGTAATGGTGACATGTTTAAGTGTTTTTCCATCCATGGCCAAAAGGATCGTTTCACAGAGGTAATAATAGCTTGCCACCACTAAAAGACTCTATTTAGCCAATAAAAGGGTTCATTCTTAGGGATGTTTTTAGAAGTGGTATATAATAATACAGTTTCAGCCAAATGTTCCTGATGAAAGTAGCAGATTTATGTGCAGATTGACAAACCCTTGTGATACATCGTTATTTTTAACTAATTCTTCACCTTGAGTGATACTTGTAATGCTTAACTAACACTGAATTCTGACCCAGAATAACAGTCTATGAAGCATACTGGAGAAAGTTTACAGTCAATGGTGATAGACTTGGAGTGAGCAAAGAGTAGGACTGAATAAAGCAGTTTTCAGACCCAGGTTAACTTATCACAATCTGCATGACATGGCAATTGCAGAGTACTACAGGGTAGATAGAGACACACTACAGGAACTCTGCAACCTCTGTTGGGTCTAGATTAGATCACCAAAATTTTATTTCAGTGAACACCTATTCATCAAGCTATTTTTCAGTGGAAAGTGCTTCAGCGATTTCCTGAATTTATCAAGGGCAAAGACATAGTAGTCCAACTACAGAACTTTGCACTTTTCTCCACTGTAGTATGAACTCGGAGTTGGTATTTATATTTAGGCGGTGTGGGGGAAATCGATTGGTGGGGTCAATTCATTTAGATATTCATCTGTTGTGCTGGGGGCAAGTATTTCCTTGCCCTTGGTAAATTCAGCAAATAGCTGAAGTGATGTTCACAGAATTGGACTCGATGAATAGGTGTTTGCCAAAATAAAATTCTGGCAAACTAATGTAGACCCTCTCTGTTATCCTCAATTCAGATCTGGGACAAAATGAGAAGAACCCATACCAGTGGAAACAAAGGTATGTGTAGCACTTAGAATTTTAGCTACAGGAACCTTTCAGAGACCAACAGGGAGATGCTGGGGGTGTCACAGGCATCAGCATCCAGGATTCCTGAATGCTATGCTCCAACATGCCAGTGACCACATATATTTTCCAGATACACCTGAGGGTAGGGCCACAAATATGCAGTAGTTCTATCCTGTAGCACACTACCCTGAAGTGCTCTCTGCCATAGCTTGTACACATATAGAAATTAAGGCACCACCCAGGGAATAGGGAAGGCTCTACATAAATAGAAAGGGCTTCCACACTATTAACTGCCGAGTCATGTATAATGCCAAGGGAATCATCTTGAACATGTGTGCTGGCAGCCCAGTAAATTACTACTACTCACATATCTGGCACACCTCCCAACTGTATACATTTTTTAATAGGGGGGATATACCACAGGATCATTTACTGGGGGGGTGCAGTTTATTGCACTGGAACAGTGGCTGATGACATCCATCAGAAATGCACACCCGCTGAAGAATGCCATAATTAGGTACATGCTCAGACCAAAAATATTGAAGAGTTTGTGTTTGGGCTGCTGAAGTCACAGTTCTGGTATCTAGATAAATCTGAGAGACCCCTGCAGTACAATCTACAGGTCTATATTAGAACATCAAAGTTTCAGAACTTCTAATATTCTAATATCGACCCCTATTAAGCGAAAGCTGAAAATAGCGAAGTTTCAGAAAACCAAATTCTTTCCTAGGGAAATAATTTGGTTGTTCATGTCTCTTCGCTATTTTCAGCACTGTGGTGGAAAGTTGTGAGTCATTCTCAGGTAAGTGTGCGATTGTGTGGACGTGAGGGTTAGGGTGGGTTAGGTGAGTTAGGGTTAGGGCGCGGGTCAGGTAAGTGTGCAGATGTGTGGACATGAGGGTTAGGGCAGGGTAGGTGAGCTAGGGTTAGGGCACGGGTGAGGTGTGTGTGCAATAGTGATGGAACTTAGGGTTAGGGTTTGGGTTAAGGTAAGTGGGTAGATAGTGGTGGATATACAGTTTAGTGTAGGGTTAGATGTAAGATTTTAGGTGTATGTGTGTGGATTGCTGTTTGTTTGGTGTGTTTGCATTGTGTGTATGTGTTTTGGAACAGCAATTTTTTTCCCTAGGAAATAATTTGCTGTTCTGAATTTTCGATGTTATCAGTTTTCGCTTAATAGGGGTCGATATTAGAACATTCGAAGTTCTGAAACTTCGATGTTCTAATATAGACCCCAATCCACATACAAGTACTGAAATATTCACCATATGTGCCATGCTATACAACATCATCCTGAGAAAGCAGCTTCAGCAGGATCAATAAGGGGAAGGGGCACACATTTCACCACCAATGACAAGGTCACCACAGCTACACACAGGTGAAGAGTCAGAGGGGGAACCAGTAGTTGCTGTGGGTATAGGCAGATGTAGGCATGCTCAATATACCATCACATTGGCTAAGAGGCAATGCATAGCACACTCACTCACCAAATAAGGGGCTAAAACCTTCATCCTATGCACATACGTACAGTAACATTGATGACAGGCAATCCTCACAAACTTTATAGACCCATGTAATGGCTGTGTACTGCTAGCATCAGAGTCAGCCCTGAACTAAACCTGTTGCAACTGCTAGATTTACAAGGTAAGTGTTGAACTGAGAGTGTATTGTGTAATAATACAAGTGGATGGCATATCCCTGCATGTTGTTATTTGGTAATGTAAGCAAGTAAAATGTGGGTAGTAACAACAGCAACATATCATTGTTTGCTTCAAAACAGAAATGCAACTTTGTTCCCCCACCCCCAAAAGAACAGGCAAATGATACATTTTCCTAACAAACCATCAATGAAATGCTAAAAGCGCTATCAAATAAACTGTTCCTGAAACATGTGTACAGATTTAACACAAAAAATTCCATTTTAGGCTATTGCCAATCATATCTACCTATGGCCAGCAGTACCCTAGAGGTGTGTATGGTCCATCCTAGAAGGCTAACACCCCTGTGTTGTTGACAATGTAGGACATTTACCATTTCACAGAAATAACAATAGAAGAGTGCACACAGAAAAACAGTTGTAACATTAGCACTTGTGATGACAGTTAATACGGCTGTGCATCTGAGAAAGAGAAATTCCCTGATGATAAAAGCTATTTATGTATATATATATATATATATATATATATATATATATATATATATATATATATATATATATATATATGCCACATAAAATTTGATAGTCATCTCAACTTAACTATAAAAAAGTACATGCCAAACTGGGATCACTCTACCACATTAAACCATTTCTCACCAACAATACAAGATCCACCATTGCTCGTTCCCAATGTCTATCCACCCTACTCTATGCATCCCGCATTCTAACTAATCTCAATAAAACTGACCTAAGTAAAATGGAAGAATGCTACAACATAACTGCCTGCTTTTCTGCAAATTGTCCATGTAGATCCCATCACTGTACTGCTCTCCACCAGCTCCACCGACTTGAACTTCCCAACCTACTGACTTATAATCAGCTCTGCCTCTGTCACTCTATTACTTCCCTAATAAGTGTTCTGCCTTCAAAAACCTAGTACAACAGCACTCAGCCACAAGGCCTCTTCGATCATAAAGCAAACTATTATTAGAAGTCACCAACAGCAATAATAGCTTTGGAAACTCGCTATAAGTATCACAGTGGCTTAAAAATGGGACACTCTTCCCATTAGCATATAGGTTCATAGGTTCATAGGTTCGTACTAGGCTATCTGCCCTAGGGCATTTATAAGCCTAGCCAGAGTGTGTGTGACTTTCACCACCCCTTAGGATGAGAATACTATGCCCTTTTAGGGTTTAGTTTACTGTGCCTCTGTCTAGTAGTGACACAGAGATGACCCCCGGGGTAAACCTACGATCTCCCATCCACTCATCAAGATTTCTCTTGAATAGAGTCAGTGAGAGGCTCTGCCTAACATGGACTGGGATTCTGTTCCAGAGTGTAGGGAGCCTCTGGGTTATGAATCTGTCCCTCCAGCACATCCTATTTATTTCTGTGTTGAGGTTTAAGTCTCTTGTTCTTGTGGCTCTGATGGATTTGGATTTTCTGAGGTGGAGCATGTCCATTAATTCCGGATTGGACATGGCCTTGTACGTCAGGCACAGATCACCTCTGAGTAGGCGGTATGCAACTGAATAGAGCTGGAGTTTTTTCAGTCGGGCAGCATATGACATATGTTTAAGACCCTTTATCCTCTTGGTGAGGAACTTTTGGGGTCTTTCCAACTGCTGCAGGTGTCGGGTGAGATACATCCCAAATGGGGCATTGTACTCAATCATTGGCCTGATAAGAGAAGAGTACAGGGGCACAATGACCTCTCTTGATCTAGATGTGAAACCCTTCATGATAAGGTGGGCAATATAGAAGGTCTTCCTAACCACTTTGGCAATGTGAGTGTCAAATGAGAGGTTACTGTCAACCTGGGTCCCTAGGTCCCTGATTATCTCTTCTGTACTTAATGGATTACCACCTATGTGGTAATTTGTCGGTACCTTGTTTTTCCCAAAGGGTATGACTATACATTTTTTGGCGTTCAGCTTAAGGCCATGGCTCTGGCACCAATTATCTGTTTCTATGAGGCCTCTCTGAAGGATGTTTGTGTCCGCTGGAGTATCAATTATGGCGCCCAGTTTGCAGTCATCTGTGAACTTTGTCAGCCACAATCCTCCTATGTTTGCCTGTACCTCGGAAAAATAAATGCCTCACAAGAGGGGTCCCAGGACTGAGCCCTGTGGGACACCACTTGTGACTGGCTTAGAGTCTGACATAGCTCCAGCAACTCTGACCCTGTGGGTTCTGTCCTTGAGCCAGTTTGCAACCCATCTTGTGATATATGGGTTTACATTTAAGCTGGTGAGTTTGTCTAGGATGCCCGAGTGGGGTATTGTGTCAAAGGCTTTTGCAAGGTCAAGGTAGGCTGTGTGAACTGCCTTACCCTCATCAATGGCCTTAGTGACTGTTTCAAAAAAGTCGACCAAGTTCAAAAGGCAGGATCTGCCCTTGACAAAGCCAAATTGGGTAGGATCCAATGTCTGTAGGTCCCCAATGTCTTTGTTTATGAGTTCCATAATGATCCTCTCCATAGCTTTGCAGACCAGGCTCATCAAACTTATGGGGCAGTAATTTCCAGGGTCCGTAGAAGCACCGCCTTTGTGAAGTGGGACCACTGTTGCCGTACGCCACTCTTTGGGTATGTATCCTGTAGTAAGGCTAAGATTAAACAGCAGCCTTATGTGTGGGTTTAGTTCCTCTTGGAGTTCATGTAGCACACAGCCCGGGACACCATCCGGTCCCATTGATGCTGTGTTTTAGCTTTAGAGAGGGCGGCTCTCACCTGGGCATCTGAGATGTTAGGGAGGCTACACTCTACTGGGATAGTTATTTCTCCTTTTGGGGGAGGAGAAATTTGCACTGAACCTGTCTGCCAGAATGTTGGCAATGTCAGTGGATTCAGTGTATTTTGTGTCATTTTGGACTAACTCTGAGCATATCTGGGAGTTTCCACCCAGGTTTCTAACATAGCTAAAGAAGGCCTTGTGATTGTCTTTTGTGTCTTTTGCAATTTTTCTCTCAAAGTTGGCCTTGGATGATTTTATGAGTGATCGTAGTTTTTTGCTAGTACTGATCAGAGATGCCTTCCCTTTTAGGGACTTTGCTCTGTCATGTAGTAGCTTCCTCCTCCTGTTGTAAAGTTTGTTTATGGCTGGGGTCCACCAGACTGGGTGCCTGCCTTTGGGGGAATGGGTCTTGGTTTTATTTGGGATTGCATGATCCATGCATTCTTGAAGGTGCCCATAGAAGGCATTTGCAAAGGATTCAGCAGTGTGGGTTGTGGTTTCCACTGGCCCAGGGGCCTTGAAGGATACCACTTCAGTCTTACGAAATGTGAAGTTGGCTTTTGAGAAGTTCTTCACTGTGGTCTTTTGTGCAGGGAGTGGGGGCGGGATGTGGATTTCCAGTGAGATTAATTTATGGTCTGATCTTACCAAAGAGGGATATACTTCCTTTGTGGAGCATTTTGTCCCCATGTTTGTGATGATCAGGTCTAGTATATTGTCTCCTCTTGTGGGAATGGTGACTAGTTGTTCCATTGCATTTGAGTTTATGAATTCTAGGAACCTTTGGGCTAGGGTGTTGGGGCTTGAGTAATGTTCCCAGTCTATGTTTGGGTAGTTGAAGTCTCCCAAAATGATGGTATTTGGAGAGACATTCATACTCTCCAGTGTCTTCAGGAAGGCTGTGTGGGGTTCCTGAGTTTGAGAGGGTGGTCTGTAGCATGCTACAAACTGTAAGGCAGTTTTGCCAATGGTTAGTTGCACCTGGATGGTCTCTGATGCTTCGTGCATTGCCACTAACCTGGAGGTGTGGGTATCTTTGATGAAAATGGATACCCCCCCCTTTTGTGGTTCGGTCCAAGTTTTGGGGCCGGAAAGCATGATATGAGGTAAAACCTGATAGTGCTGGGGTGCTCTCAGGAGCCTTGAACCAGGTTTCAGTCACTGCACAGACATCGATGTTCTCCATACTGAGGAGGGCTTCGAGGGTGTGCATCTTGAGGTTTAGACTTCTGGCATTGAGCAGCATTACCCTTAGTTTTTTTTCCACTTGTGTTTTCTAGGGAGGTAGGTTTGTCATTTGAGCCTTGCCTAAAAAAGGCACTATGGTGGTGGCAAGAGCCTTGGCCAATATCCGGAAGCCCAGGGGTGACAGGTGCAAGCCATCCCTTGCGAAGCAGCGTGGCTTGTCAAGCATGTCATCCCAAGCAGACAGACATTGGATCCCCTTAGAATGACACCAGTAATTAAGCCAATTGTTAAAACTGATCATTTTGTCTTTGTACTGTGGCATCATTCTTGGTGAGGGTAAGATGCTGCTCAGGGTCAGGGTCATACCAGCCTGGGCTACATAATCAGAGAGCTCCTCTATGTCTCTTTTCATGTAGTCCAGGGAGGTACGTTTCAGGTCGTTCACACCGGCATGTACAATGACTGAGTCATATTTGTACTTGCTGTGGAGTGACCTGAGTGCTTGTGTTATGTGGCGGATTCTAGCTCCCGACAGGCAGCTTACTGTGACCTTTTCCTTGTTCAGTCTGGTGAGCGGGACGTCAGTGTGTCTGACTATGGAGTCACCTATTACAAGTGTGTCTGGCATGTTGTTTGGCCTTAAGGGCTGTGACTGTTTAGCACACTGACTTTGTGAACTATGTGTTGCATGTGCTATGTCTTGAGGTGGTGGTTGCTTGGGTGTCTGCTTTGGAGGCCTCTGTTGTTTTGGTAGATTTTTAATCAGCGCCTCTGAGTATGTTTTGTGTGTTTATGTGTTTGGTTTGCAGTTGTGATAGTTCTATGTGAGACTGGGTTTGTGGTGTGCATGGTTACCTTCTCCTCCTGACTGGTCTTGCCAGTACTGAATTGAGGGAGCTCAGCCTCCAGTTTGGCTATATAGTTGCATCTCTCGCATATATTTGTATTTGTTGGGAGGAGGAGAGGGTTGTCTGTGTACATGAGGCAATTGTAACATTGCCTCAAGATTCCCAGATTCACCAGCTGAACAGGAGAGGACGCCAGCAACTGACCCTTCGACATGCTAGAAATAGTGAAAAAGATTGCTGTGTAACTGAGTCAGAAAGGACCTATAGGGAAATGGGTACTCAACAGAATTTAGGTGAATGAAGTACTTTCTTTTGTTTAAGAGCGCTTTACCAGTATAAAAAATGCTTTAGGAGCAAGTGCTGAGCTTTTCAGATAGAGTATAGGCTGTTTAGATTGCAAGTAGAACAGTTCTAAGGGAAAAATTGAAGAGCAGACTTGGCAGAGCCAGAAAAAGTTTAACCTTGTTTAACCGGCGCTATGCTTACGACCACTAAAGCCGCAGTAAACGTGGATTTTAAACAGTGAACTACAAAAGAGCTAGGAATGGTCCCAAACAACCAATTACTACAGCTTCTTGTGCTGAGGTCACTTCCCCAAGGAGAGGTAGGCTGCTCAAGGCTCCCCACTCCCACTGGTGAGCAAAGAAACTTCCTTCTATCCAAGTAAGGTAATGGACAACACAGGAACTACACCACAGCCCAGAATACAGCAATGCCTGTAAACTGGTCTAAACTAGTCGAGGAAGGCGGGAAAACAAGGATTATTTTTTGTTTTTTTGTTTTTTTGGTAGAAACACACAGAAAATGCAGAGACAGTGATAAATTAGTTACACAGGCTAGCACACTTTAGTGCGCAGCCTCCACAGTTAAATTAAACAAACAAACAAGCAAACTTTCGATCAAATTCGACTAAATGTAACTTTAAGTGCAGATTTTAAAATAAATGCAGTAATCTGTTAAAAAACAGTTCAGGCTAGTTCAAAGTAAGCTACAGAAGCTATTTCCAGTGAAAAAAAAGCAAAGATACTTAAATCCAGAAGGTAGTCGCTTTTTCGAGTTCCTTGCGGGTAGGACCACTCTGTAAACCCACGTGGAGCTTGTCTGAGCAGTATAGCCAGAAAAAAACACCCAGAGGTGGATTTTAAACAGTGAACTACAAAAGAGCTAGGAATGGTCTCAAACAACCAATTACTACAGCTTCTTGTGCTGAGGTCACTTCCCCCAAGGACAGGTAGGCTGCTCAAAGCTCCCCACTCCCACTGGTGAGCAAAGAAACTTCCTTCTATCCAAGTAAGGTAATGGACAACACAGGAACTACACCACAGCCCAGAATACAGCAATTTCTGTAAACTGGTCTAAACTAGTCAAGGAAGGCGGGAAAACAAGGATTATTTTTTTTTTTTGTTTGTTTTTTTTTTTTTTGGTAGAAATACACAGAAAATGCAGAGACAGTGATACATTAGTTACACAGGCTAGCACACTTTAGTGGGCAGCCTCCACAGTTAAATTAAACAAACAAACAAACAAGCAAACTTTCGATCAAATTCAACTAAATGTAACTTTAAGTACAGATTTTAAAATAAATGCAGTAATCAGTTAAAAAACAGTTCAGGCTAGTTCAAAGTAAGCTAAAGAAGCTATTTCCAGTGGAAAAAAAGCAAAGATACGTAAATATAAAACACGCCCTCTAAAGCCTCCTTTAAAAATCTCATCAGGCATCATCGGAAGCAAAGCTGGCTGTGCTATGACTGCTCCCCAGGCTACAGCAATCAGACAATGCACACATACTATGCCCATCTTATGTACTAAATTCTCACTCTTACTCAAATATGCTGACCCCCATCAAGTTAAATAAATACTACTTTTAAACAAAGACATTAACTAGTACTAGCACTCTTCTAATTACTAATGGTTACCATGAAACTATGCAATGATTTATATTACTAATGAAGGTTTATTTTCCTCTATTGGGCTGTCTTCATACTACTTCAAAAATAATCTTAATGTACTATGTATGTATTGTATTGTGTTTCAAACCACAACTGGATACCATGAAATTTATTAATAAATGTTTTTTGATTCCTCTGTATTGTGCTGTCTTCATACCACTGTAAAATATGTCTATTGTAAATCTGTATGTATTGTGATGCTGTTTAAACACTTAAATGTATCTGTAATTGTCTTTCTGTGTGGAGCCTTTCTCCCTGGGCCTCTGCTGAAAAAGGGCTTTTGACCCAGCCAGACACCCAAGTTAACAAATGTAAATAAAAAAAAAAATATATATATATATATATATATATATACATATATATATTAACATATTTTTCTTAATAACATTTCAGCATATGCAGTATATAGCTGAAAAATGCAAGCATACCTTCTCAAGGTTAGTTGTCTTCTGTGCAGATATATCTCAAATGAATAGCCTCTTTTGTGTTCAAAACATAAACAGGTCTCCTCAGATGAATGTTCCTAGCTACTTGGTTGCCTTTCTATGGTGCAGATTCAGGGCTGTAAGCATGGTAAAGGTACAAATGAGGTGTGAACTCATTAGAATTACTGAATCCCAAATACTTGGCTCGGTTTAACAGATGTAAACATAGTGCAGGCACTCCCTCAGTGTTTATTGTTAATGGATTGCAACTGTGAAGGATTACTGGTAGGGAGAAGGGAAGCATATCAATGCAGGTAACCCTACCTCCAGTAGATGTGAGGGCCAGGTTAGACTTACAAGGTGTAGAAGGAATTTTATCAAGGTTTGAAATGTAAGTAAGTAGCACACAATTTACAGTTTCTGTTCATTAACATCCAAACTCCCCTTCATTTATTGACAACTGTATATTATTGGGGTCTACTTTGTTTTGTTGAATTTCCATTTCACTGAAATTCATTTCACCCCGACCACTTCCTGAAAACTCAAATTACTGAAAACTCATTTCACTGAATCTCATTTCACTGAACTGCAGTTAGTATACATGTCACTGTGTAGAGTACTGTAAGGCAAGTAAAAGGTATATGCTGTTTTCCCCACTGTAGTATGATCCTTGAGTTAATATATATAGTTAGAAGGGGTGGGGACATAGCCCCCCATTTAGTTTGAGTAAATATTGTCTTCTGAAGAGAGTTAGTCATTGGTGTTGTAACTATGCATGTCTATTGTTTAAAATGTATAGTTATGACATTTTTGATAAAATACAATATAAAATAAACAAGTAGGGGGCCACGCCCCCACAGTCCCCAATGTGTGGGCTGTGCCTCCCACCCTCCAACAATATATACTAACTCCAGGATCATACCTCAGTAGGGAAAATGGCATATACCTTTTACTTGCCTTACAGTACTCTACACAGTGTCATATATACTAAGTTCAGTTCAGTGAAATGAGATTCAGTGAAATGAGTTTTCAGTAATTTGTGTTTTCAGCAATGTGGTCGGGATGAAATGAAATTCAGTGAAATGAGATTCAGTGAAACAAAGTAGACCCATATTATTCACATTTAATATCCTTTTATATTTTAAGGACAGTGATATAGAATGCCTTACAGACCACATGTCTCAGATTACTATTCAGATAAGACAAGAATGAGCAACAAACACAGAGAGATAAGACAGAGCTGCACTTTTGTAAGCAATAGTCATAAATGGTTGTATGATCACTAACTGCACTACATCTGAAATTAATCCATGTATAAATAACTCTCACATGACTTGTTAATAATGTGGATGGTGGTGCATTTGGTTGTACAGAGAATGATTTCAGTTCCCTGCTGCAAAGCTGTTGGTGAGGCAAAGAGGGATAAAACACCCTTACTGTGTTCTGAAGATTCATTAGAGTGAGAGTTCAAGTCCAGACCTGTGTATAAATATTTCATGTATACCAGCAAACATTCTGCAGTGTTTATTTCATAGATTATTTTTCTTCATTTCAACTACTTCCCTCCCCTTTTTTTTAATTTGCAGTGTTTGAGTGGTGTACCACGTAGCACAAACAAGGGAAACAGAGAAGCAATGAATTTCAGGTTTAGCTTTGCTTATCTGGGTTGCACAACACTTAGCAGTGTGCAAACCCAGACGAGTGGCCCACACAGGAAGCAAACAGAGCACCTGCAGACAGGGAGTAGACAGTGTAAAGGTCAAAAAGGATACATTGTTGCAATTTTTTATTTCTGTTGCACAACACTTCTAAGTGACATTGCACAGAGGTTAGCAAGGTTCTCCAACACCTACAGCCACCAAACACCTTCAGACAAGATGCAGACAGTCAATTACTGAAAATGGATACATTCAATTAATTCAGTTTGGCACTGCGAAAACACACTAAGTGGTGTTGTGCATCAGTCAACACACAGAACTTAAGAATGACCAGGAAATTATGGAACAATCATGTAACTACTCCTGTAGCAGCAGGTGTTAAGTGGAGGGCTGTAATACAGATGGTCCTGGGTTCTAAAACAGGGGGTGCAGCATATTTTCAAAGTTGTGACAGTCCATTTTATAGCAATGAACAGAAAAATATGCAAGTGTTATTTCAACATTCTTGTGGCAATAGGTGTAAGTCTAAGGCTGCCATACACATGGTCCTGGGTTCTAATACAGGCCATTCCAGACGTTGTTACTGCTGTTCCATTTTCCCATTATATTCAATCTCACTTATAATACTTTAGACAGTGGAACTAATATGAATTATATGTATGAGGGATAAGACACCCTTATTGTGTTTTCAGATATATGACTGAGAGTATACTGTTACTATATTTATGTAAGTGTAATTCTGCTCTCTGGACTTGGATAGCCTTCACAATTAGATAAGACACATACACAACCAAATCTATATACAAAAATCCTGTCAGGTCACACACATACATGTTTGTCACCTCAACTGTCAGCTGTATTTAGGAATGATTCAAGACTATGTCTGAGCAGTACTTCTATGGCAAAGTTGGAAAGTCACTGCTGTGGAAGAACATGTTTTGACCCTTATGTCAAGGTTTGAATCCCATACTTTAAAAATCTATCTACATGTCTGCTGACATAACCAGTTTTTTTCTTAAAAAAGGCTAAAACAACTGCCATGTCTACAGAGGTGTAACTAGAGTGGGGAGAAGAGATAAGCCATCTCTATAGACATGACAAGTTTTTTACCCTTTTCAAGGATGCACTGTCTGCAGAGGTGTAGCTAAGGTGCAGAGACCTTTCCAGACTTGGCAGGGTGTACCCTTGAGAAGAGTAAAATAGACAAGAAGGTCCAGTAAGGCAGAGACAGGCATGGGGCATCAGTGGAGTAGGAGGCCAAGAGGTGCATCACTGTGTTACTGATATATTACTACATACCAACACCAAGGCATAGGAAATTTCCAGGTACAGAATAACTGCTGGGGATTAGACAATCAGCACAGAGGTGTCTTACAAAAGTGGAAGAATTCCTGCTGTCAGGGATGAAAGTAAGAGAATCCACATATCTAGAGGAGCTTGGCTTGTGACACTAACCAAGTTTCTGTTTGGGATGCCCCAAATGAGTAGTGACACATTGTATTTCAGTAGGACAGTGACATGCATATCTCCATGGCTTACTCAAGCAAACACATCTGCATATATGTCAGTCAGGGTCATCAAGGCTGCAACCGAGACAACTTGTACCACAAAGTATGTATGTATGTAATATAAGTTATATATATGATTAGCATGCATCAGTTAGGTGATAAGAGTCACAAATATGTACTGCTATTGCCATAGGTACATTGCCTGCATGCATTCACAAGTTTTCCTGTGAAGCACAACAGGATTGCACATGCCTGATATTACTGGGTCTCCAGAGGCTGACAATGCTGATACTATGCACATGACACAGTATCATAAAATAGATAGTGACAGCAATACTAAAAGGGGAGGGAACACTTATGCAGCCTACAGCTGAGGTGACTGGAGGAGCAAGATCAACCTCCAGCTTCTCTTGTGTTTGGCAAAGGTCATTATGTCCACATCAGCCCCTCCAGTGATACGCAGTCAGCACCATCAGTAGGCATCACTGACTGAGGTGTGCACATATGGCACTCCAGAGCATTCACTGACCAGAGTGTAACACTTTGCATCAATCAGCAGAAGTGCAAATCAGTGATCCAGACAAAGACAGAGACAACCTCTAATCAGATCAAATTAGAGGTGCTGAATGTACTGTGTGGCCTTTGTGAAGACCTGCAACCATTTACAGGACTACAGGACACTATCCAATGCATGCAGAGTGACATTGCATATAGACACCTGTACCAGTCTTGCCTGGAGAGCACACTGGTGGCCCATTTGTCATCATCTGTTGCATCTACGTAACTGCAGGAAATCAGCTATTATGATCATGCTAGGGGGCATTTGAGCATGGCAGGATCACATACCAGCCTTTCACAGATGGTGCACAGCATCCCAAAGACAGCTGCACTGCCACAGTGTATGTGTCTGCTTCTATCCCTGGTAATGTTTGCTGTCATGGACATGACCAATACTCATTCACCTCCATTGTAAACTCACACCACCAAGCATGCCATTCAAGTTCACACAGTTCAATGTCAGCTCAATTTCTCCACAGCCTTATTTAGAGTAATAACTACCAAAGCCTGCTCACAGGGTCATGGACTCCATCATTCTGCTGAGCACATAGTAAGGACTGGCACTAATACGATACACTGTCCACTGGACCAGCTGCCTTCAGTCCTGACACTACAGTGCCACTTAGTATGCCCATTCAGCATTTCAGCCATGGAACTTCTAAACCATTACTGTAGGAGGTGATCCCAGATTCCCCCCACCTCCTCTTCCTTTCCATGTGCATGGATACAAAATACACCACCCATGATCCCTTCACCTGTACAAGTATTGCTGTCTCTAATCGTGGTGCCCCACCCCACCAATGCAAATGATGTTGATTGTACCCTTTCCACTCTTTTGTCTTATGTGTGTATGGTAATGTTTGATGGCCAGTCAGTGCACTGTAAGTGATAGCCTGGTTGTGTTACTAAACGAACAGTTTCATTTTGTGCTTGCCTTGTCATGACCCATAGTTGTGCACCAGACACCATTTCTTTGCCAGTGCTGCAAAACATTTTACCCCATCCACTTCATATAAGACCTTTCTGTAGCCATTTCCTTCAACAACTCCTCACCTGTCTCTTCTTTTCCTGCTACCACAGGTATGTCAGACAGGGCTACAATCTCCCCATGTCGAAACAATTTTTGTAGAACCATGTTATGTAGCATGGACCAGGCCACAAACATCTTCCTGCAGGTCTCAGGAGTATACTACAGTGTACTACCAGGTGCATCTAGACAGCAGAAGTGAGCCTTCAGCAGCCTGAACACATACATTTGATGATGTCGTACATTTCCATGATGGTGTAGAAGCTGAAGATAGGAGTCATCAACAATGGTTGCAAGGCATATTCAACATCATCTGTAGCACATAACAGAAAAAAAAACATTATGATTGGTGTTCTACCTACACTCATTTGTCTGGGTTATCACAGCCTCTGCAATCAGCAATATGACCCTGTGGAAAGTCACCCCACTAATGTGTGCCAGATGTTAAAATCCCAGAAACTGCTAGGGTAGTACCCAGGCACATTGTTAATAATACACCTGTACACTGCAGCACACCTGTCAGATTATGGAGTGGAAGCCCTTTCTGTTGATGCACTGGATGCCATGTGCAGTAGATGGGGGTTGACAGCAATGTGGGGCAGTCAGTGCCCCCCCAAGAACCTCATGCAACAGATTATGTCATAGAATGCTTGCATAATGGTGTTTCTGTCCTCTACTCTCCATGGTAGCCAAATATGCTCTTCCACATGCTGCAGATTCATATCCAGGCATAGGTGTATGATATGCAAGGCCAACAGCTATGAAACTCCTAGTGAGTCTCCTATCAGGCATTGAAATGTCCTTGTAGAAAAAATGGTTAATGTTACATGAACCTTCATATCCTCTGAGATAGGCAGTCCATGTGTCATACCTTCATATCTTGTAGCACCACATGTCTGCTAGCTCCTGATGACACTTCTGTCCACATTGCAGCAGTTAACTATGTCCCAGTCATGGTGGTGATGGTATGTCAGCCATTGACAGTCTCTTCTGCCATGCAGAGGATGGTGGTGCATAGCATTGTGGACACTAGTTCCAAACGCAGCTGCTAACACATGTGGATCTGCTAAAGCAGATGCTACTCATAACATCTTAGTGCAAGCGATATACCTGTTCAATGAAAAATTATAGTATTCAGAATAGCTGACTACCATGGTACATGTTAATTATATACATTTCATACCACCATGTGGTATGAAACACAATGGCTGTCATCAGCATTTTTTCCATGCCCTTCAAGTGACCATCAGCTGGCACCAGCTCCTCTTCTCATTCATCAGGTCTACCAGACTTGCCTTAGCTTCCCTGGGAAGTATCTGACCTACATCTGGGACCACTGAAGTGACCTGAGGATGTTGGTGCAGCACCATACTGCTACTAGATAGTGCATATGCCCTAACTCACCACCCTGTGACAGCCTTGCAATGTGAACTATGGCCTTCTTTGGGTAGCAGCCTTGCAAGCTGCACTATGGCTGCTTTTGGGAGGTGTAGATAGACTTTCATGCATGTGCAACCTCCTGACTGACAGGTACAGCACTTGAAGTGTGGAGCTGACCTATTACAGCAAGTTAGGCTCTTTCCAAGGATGAGAAAGCCAACATCAGCCAATTACTCCCATCATCCCATACCTGATCCCTCCAGTGATAGTGCTGTTAGTCAAACAAGATCATCTGGGATGCAATCAGAGCTTTATCCCTTTATGCCACAGGGCAGGGTCCCTGTAATTAGCACATTAACTCTCAATTACATGCTGTTATGTAGTCATTAAGTGTTTCCTTCAGGACAGAGAGCTGAATAAATGCTATGCATGTAAATTTTGGGAATCTGCTTTGTTGAGTATTGAACTGCTGGAGCAAGAAGATGGTTTCTTGTTGTAGATATATAAGTGCATTAAGACTGCCTAGGTAACTAATCAGGTGCCTCTTTATGGTTCACTGGATTCAAAAAGGAGAGAAGGAGTGAATCCCTTCCCCCAACTTTGTCCATTTTTTCTGAATTTGCATGACTTCAAAGTCAGTAAGACCTTGCAGGTGTCACCATTTTAAGCATTTGTCCTTCAAAAGCTTTAGGTCTTTTAGTTTGTGTACTCATGTGACATACAGTTATACATAATATCTCTGTAAAGTTTGCATTCACTAGTGGTGTAAAATGTTATTATTATTATTACTATTATTATTAATGTGTAATGAAAGATACAGCATTTCATGTCTACAATTTTTGAATGGCTGCTTTCAGTACCTATCAGAAATGAAAATGACATTTTTGTGTGCATGTCCATGTGTGTGTGTGTGCATGTCCATGTGTGTGTGTGTGTGTGTGTGTGTGTGTGTGTGTGTGTGTGTGTGTGTAAAATGAGTGCTATAACTACATCCATTGAAAGGAAATTGGACACTGAGCAAGCTAAAGAATTTAAGAGTTTTAACAAAAATATACAATAACATTTTAAGTACTTTTCAGACATGGTAAAGTCATTTGAGTTACCATCTGTATTTTGTTACTTGGCAAAATAATGACATGGAAGATTTTTGTTATATTTGGGCATTATGTCAATTAATTTCTTCTGTAATATGGCTATTAATCTGAGCACTCCTTTTCCTGTAAGTTGTGATATTTATTTATTTTATTTTTATTTTATATTTGTTTACCGGGAAAGTCCAACTTGGAACAAACCCAATTTTCAGTGGAGACCCGGGGAGAAACAATCCAAATGTATGTCTTTATAATGTCTGGACCGTTTCTCCCTGGGACTCCGCTGAAAATTGTTTTGTTCCAAGTAGGACTTTCCTGGTAAACAAATATAAAATAATAATAAAATAAATAAATTTCGCAACTTACAGGAAAATGATTGCTCAGAGTCATTCACATGCAATGCTTATGCATTATATCAGTACTGGTGCAGATGTACTACTTATGTCTGAAAGAATAAGTGAGTTAGACGTGCTATCAGAGTGGTGAAATATATCTACTTAGTTCATGTAAGGGTGTTTTAGTTTTCGTTAGGTGTTAGCAGTGTCACAAGATATTTAAGTGTTTCCTTCAGGACAGAGAGCTGAATAAATGTATGTAAATTTTGGGAATCTGCTTTGCTGAGTATTGAACTGCTGGAGTAAGAAGATTGTTTCTTGTTGTAGATATACAAGTACATTAACACTGCCTAGGTAACTAATCGGGTGCCTCTTTCTGGTTCACTAGATTCAAAAAAGAGAGAGAAGGAGTGAATCCCCCCCCCCCCCAACTTTCTCCATTTTTTTCATAATTTGCATGACCTCAGAGTTAGTAAGACCTTGCAGGTGTCACCATTTTAAGCATTTGTACTCCAAAGGCTTTAGACCTTTTAGTTTGTGTACTCATGTGACACACAGTTATACATAATGGGCAGGATACTCGAAGGCTTGCACGGAGTGTAAGAGACGTGCAACACTCCATGCAAGCCTCGCGATCCAGGAACAGCCCTAAACTCTGTGTAAGAGACCAGCTAAAATGTTTCTTACACGGACTGGGCGTGGACATGCTAAACACCTCACTTGCATCCGAAAGGTATGCAAATGAGGTATATTAGCGATCCACGAAGCAGAAACCAGTCCGTGTAAGAGACGTTTTAGCTGCAGAAATGTACTCAGTTGACAACTGGGTACATTTCTGCAAATTCCACAACGGAGCCATGTCAGCTCCAAAAAAAGGGTGCATATGACTCAGGCAGTATGCCAATGGCCAAATATGTGGCCATTGGCAATATAACCCGATGCCAAAATAATAAAAATATAAAACGGGCTGCCCTGTATAAAACATGAAAATGAAGGTTATAAACCCACAAATGTAGGTTTCATGCAATACATGGAATGACAATGCAGGGACCAGCAGACCAAAAACAACGTGGCCACCGTGTAGTGGTTGCTAAGGGGGGAAGCTGAGTCTAAGCCATGTAACTAAGCATTAGTAGGCAATCTCATGTAAATGAGGGTTAGGATACTGAATCTCACAGTCACATAGCAAATGAGCACAGTCTGAGTAGTGTAAGAGATACATAAGGGGGAGGAATAGAGTAGGAGATAGGTGACATCACAGGGGGGAATGGTAGAAAGAAATGCAGTTCATTGGAGGCCAGTGTAACATGACAGATGACAGGCACAGATCATGGAAAGAGGTGTGCCACTAGATAAGTCATGGAAAGTCAAGAAATGGAATGTGTACACTGTTACCTACACCAAAGTTTCTTGCTGGGCGTGCATGAGCACGTGTGCATGCCATGAAGCGCGAGTAGGGCAGTGTGTGCACGTGTAAGGCAGACTGAGCATGTGGGAGCGTGTTGGGAGATGTTTAACACTGTTTGCACGGGTGTGCATGCGTGTAGGGCAGGCTGAGTATGTTGGAGGCTGTTGGCAGATGTGTAACAGTGTTTGCACGGGTGTACGCGCATTTTAACCCGAATAAGTAGATTCTGAACCGTGTAAGCATGTGTGCGCGTGTGTAAGCCACTGTGAGCGTGTTTCTGATGGTATGCACGTTGCTCCCCCCTGAGGAAACAGAGAGGAAAAAGGAAGCAACAGAATTAATAGGAAGCTAGCAGGGATAACTGCTGAAGCTAGCAGGTGAAAACAATTAGAAGCAGGCAATTACACAGGCAGAATAGTAGCCCAGCCCAGCACTTAAAACTCTGCAAACAGTAGTGCAGGATGTTTCCCCTTAAGAGACACTGCAAGACAGGAGTAAGCTAATAGAAGTGAAAACTGAAAAAGCTAAACTCAGAGCAGAAATGTTAGGGGCTGCCATAGCTGTCATAATGAGACATAGGCGACTTGCTGAGGGTGGTGACAATGCAGATGATGCCAGACAACCCACAGTGAGGAGACGGAGAAGAGTGTACAGGCCCAGGGTCACCTACCACGGGTTACATGAGCTGGAGATAGTAGGGCGCTATAGAGTGGACAGAGAGCTCCTGCAGCAAATTGTTGAGCTGTGCAGGCCACGCCTCACACACAGAACCAACAGAGGGGAACCCATCCCAGTGGAAACCAAGGTATGTGTTGGCCTAAGAATACTAGCAGCAGGTACCTTCCAGAGACCAACTGGCGATATGATGGGGATATCACAGGCATCAGCCTCCAGGGTACTGCACCAGTTCCTGGATGTCATGTCAGCACAAGTCAGTGATCATGTATATTTCCCCAATGCCCGTGAGGTATTGGCCAGCAATATGCATCTCTTCCAGCAAATAGCGGAATACCCTGAGGTACTGGGTGCAATAGACTGCACGCACATACGCATCAAAGCACCAGCCGGTGAGCGGGGTAGGGCCTACATTAACCGCAAGGGCTTCCCCTCCATCAACTGCCTGGTTGTGTGTGATGCCCAGGGCATAATAATGAATGTGTGTGCTGGCTGCCCTGGGAGTTACCACGATTCCCACATCTGGCATTTGACGCAGCTGTACCAGACATTTGCCAATGGGGACATCCCACACGGACACCTAGTGGGGGATGCAGGTTATGCACTGGAGCCGTGGCTGATGACACCCATCAGAAACGCACACACACCTGAACAGGAACGCCATAATGAGGCACACGCACAAACACGTAATGTAATAGAGCGTGTGTTTGGGCTGCTCAAGTCACGGTTCCGGTGTCTGGACACATCTGGTGGAGCCTTGCAGTACACACCAACTACATGTACCCAAATTGTCATGGTATGTGCTATGCTACATAATATGATCTTGCGAAAACAGCTGCAGCAGGACCAGCATAGGGCCAGGCCAAACAGCCCCCCACCATTGCCAAGGCTATCACAGGCAGAGCGTGACTCGGAGGAGGAACAACCTGAGCCTGCCCCAGTAGGCAGAAGGAGGCGTGCCCAGTATGCCCTGGCCTTGGCAAAGAGGCAATGCATAGCACATACACTGGCTCAGTAGGAACCCTGGGAATGATACCCCCTCTGACTCACTCAAATAATAACATGGATGCCTAAAATTACATGACCTGCTCACAAACATGTACAGGAAAGTGTAATATGTGCATCCGACAGAGGCAGCCCTGCAGCACCACCTGAGGCATGAATGCCATGTGTTAAGTAATGTAACACCATGTACTATATGCACACCTGAGCACCCTGACTAACATCCACCCTCACCAAGCATGAAGCCACAAAATGACAATGGGATGATGAAGTGCAATAACTGGCTGAAGTAATGCAGTTAGTCAAAGGGGAGCCAATGTGTTTCAGGTTGGGAAGACATGCGGAGCTTGACATGATGCACCACCTGCTAGGGGTGGCGTGCATCTATCATGCCATGCCCCATGGATACTGGCAAAGGCTGTCAGTACCCACAGCATGCCCTGAATAGGTAAGTCTCAAAACACAAACCCACCTTCATAGTTTCTACAAGGGATAGGAACCTAGATGTAATACTACCCAATGACAGATGTATAAACAGCAAGATGTGTGCAGTGTAAATGCACACAGTATGGAGAATGTAGATACCAGTCCTGTAATAGAGAACTGGGTCAAGGCTCACATCAGCACCCTAACACTACCAGGTCACACCTCATACTGTGCTGTACAGCCGCAAAACATGGAACAAGCTACAAAAGGTGGGTGACTAGCAAGAAATGGCAAGGATAACCACACCCCCATGTTGGTACCACAACAAGAAGCAGCATGAATTAGCCATGGTCAAATACCAATGGCTAAAACCGCCTCCCAGTATATAGCCTGCTGCAGACTACTGTCCTAATACCAGGAACTGCACCTGGCCTATGTCGGAATACATGAATATATCAAGCCCCCCAAACCACATTATATTGCTTGACTGAAAATACCCAGACATACACTGGGAGCATTATACTAGCACCAACACAGTAGGAGAAAATTACCCAGATTCCATAAACCAAAATGCCCAGGAACAATGTACCACTCCCACAAGAGGGGTAAGCATACTGGATGTGATAATCAGCAACATGTGTACTGGATGGCAAGATGAGAAGTGTACCCCTCACTGGTAAGACCAGACCAAAGAGTAATCACACTGGATATACACATCCTGACCCCAGTCCCTGGCCAGAATACCACAGTGAAAAAACATGTGTAAAGCATAGGTTGCAGCCCTCAAAACCGATGTTGAATCCACAAAAGGCCCTGTGCAAGTGCAGAATATGGGACACACCACAGAACATGTTATACAGGCATTCCATGAACACAGCCAGGAATGCTTGGAGTATGCAATCACAAATAACAACAACACACAATGCCATACACGCAGGCATCTGGCATGCTGGACTCCAGCCATTACCAAACCATGCAAGAGAATGAGGAAGCTACCACATGATAGAGCAAACATAAAAAGGGAAGTAATCACTGACCAGTAGTATGGCAATAATATATGTCCACACATACAATCCACTAAGTCCAGCCACAACAAGTAGAATCTGTGAATCCAGAGGCAATGTGACACCAGTCCCAAGTACACAGACAACCACAACACCCCCCAATAAATACAAATATATGTGATAGATGCATCCATGTATCCAAACCAGAGGTTGAGCTCCACCAACCCAGTACTGTCAAAACTAGTCAAGAGGAGAAGGTAACCACATACACCACAAACCCAGTCCCACATAGACATACCACAACTGTAAACCAAACACATAAACACAGACAAATATTCCTGGAGGCTTTAATTACAAACACACCACACGAACAGAAGCCTCCAAAGCAGATCACAAACAAACACAACCTTCAAACATAGCACATGCAACAAATAGTACGCAAAGCTGGTGTGCCAAACAGTCACAGGCCAGAAGGAGAAACAACATGCCTGATACAGTCGTAATAGGTGTCTGTATAGGCAGACACACTGCTGTCCCACTCACCAGACTGAACAAGGGAAAGGGTAGAGTAAGCTGCCTGTAGGCTGCCACAAAATGCCACATAACACAAGTACTCAGGTCACCCCAAAGCAAGCAGAAATATGATGCACTCAATGTCCATGCTGGTGTGAATTACCTGAGATGTACCTCCCTGGTCAACATCAAAAGAGACATGGATGGTCCCTCTGAGTATGTACCCCAGGGCGGTATGACACTGGCTGTGTGCAGCATCCAACCCTCACCAAGAATGATGCCACAGTACAAACACAGAATGCTCATGTTTAACAGCTGGCACAGTTACAGCTGTCAGTCCAAGAGGGTCTAATGTCTGTTTGCTTGAGATGTCAAGCATGACAAGCCATGCTGCTGTTCCAGGGATAGCTTGCAGCTGTTACCCGTGTGCATCTGGATACTGGATAAGGCCTTTGCTGCCTCCATAGAGCCGTATGTAGGCAAGGCCAAAAAGACTACCCACCACCCTGGAAAACATAAGTGGTAGGAAACATAAGGGTAATGCTGACCAATGCCAGATGTGTAAACTGCAATATGCATGCCCCTGAGGCACTCCCCATTATGGAGAACATTGATGTCTGTGCAGTGACAGAAGCCTGCTGCAAGCCTAGTGATAGCACACCAGCACTACTAGGTTATACCACATATCATGTGTTATGGCCCCAACACCTGCACCAAAACATCAAAGGAGGGGGAGTATCCATATGCAGCACAGACACCCATATTGCCAGGTAACTGACAATGCACAAAGCAATGGAGACCACACATGTGCACATAACTGTAGTCAAAACTGCTGTACAGTCTGTAGCATGTGACAGACCACACTCTCACACTCAAGAACTCCACCCAGACATCCGAAGACACTGGACAGTATGAATGTCCCACCAAATACCAGACAAGGTACACACAAATTACCATATAGGTGTCAAACCATTATGTATGCAAGGAGTAATCAGGGACCTAGGGACACGTCGACAGTAATCTGTCATGTGACACTCACAATGCCAATGTGGCTAGGAAGATTGTCGATATTGGACACCGTATCATGAAAGGATTCACATCTACATCAACAGAGGTCACTGTGCCGCTGTACTGTTCCCTTATCAGACCCATAATCTAGTACAATGACTCATATGGGATGTACTGTACGTGACACCTGCAGTGGTTCGGAAGACCTCATAGTTACCTCACCAACAGGATAAAGGGTGTGAAATGTATGTCATATGCTGCCTGGCTGTAGACACCCCAGCTGACTGCGGTCACACACTGCCTACACAGAGGCATTGTATGTCTGTTGTACAAGGCCATGTCCAACACAGGAGTAATGGATATGCTACTCCACAGGAAATCAAAGCCATTGGAGCTGTGAGAGTCACAGATGTCAGCCTCAACACATAATGAAATAAGATGTGCTGGAGGGACAGATACATAACCCAGAGGCTCCCCACACCCAGAAACAGGATCCCAATCCATGGTAGGCAGAGCCCCTCACTGACACCCCTCAACAGGAATATTGCCAAGTGGATGGATGACTGTACATGTATACTGGGGGTCCTCACTGTGTCACGACCAGACAGAGGCACAGTGAAGAACTTCATAAATGGCCATAATTGAACATAGCAAGGGGTGGCGAAAGACACACACACTCTGGCTAGGCTTACTAATGGCCTAGGGTGTATAGCCTAGTATGAAACCATGAACCTATGAAGATACAAAACGTACAGGACACTAAGGATAATCACAAGGCTTACCCAACTGATGGTAGGAACCATGTTGGGCATCCACAGATATGCTCCGAATCACACAGATATTACAAACAACATACCAAACACACACACATATTGCTAACATACAACCTGTCAGGTGTAGTGCAAACACCACCCCCCCCCCTGAGTGCAAAATACCTATCCCAGCAGACTGATGGTCCCCTGACATTGCAGATGCTGAGGTAACAGCCATCATCTGCAAAGCAGAACACACAGCAGCAAAGGTATGTGATGGTGTCCTGTGCTGAGGCCAACATGGACTCCAAGAATAATGGAATGCCAAATCACACTACTGCCCAATGTCAGCCTTACCACAAGATATGTACCCAAAGAGCAGTGTACAACAACAGTGGTCCATCACAACAAAGGTGTTGCCTGAATGGATACTCCAAACTACCACCCCAGGATCCTGACAAGCTTGTTCTGCACAGCTATGGAAAGGATCAGTATGTACCGCAGACAGAAGGCTATTGTGGACCTACTGATACTGGACCCTACACAGTGTGGCTGTTGTAACTGCAGAACCTGCCCCTAAACATGTCTGACCCATTTGAAGCAGTCATTAGCATCATTGATGAGGGCAATGTGGTCCACACAGCGTAGCTGGACTGTGCACATGCTTCTAGACAATACCGTATGAGTTCAGTATGGATATGTTCAGCAGCTTAAATATATACCCCTATGTCAGTAGAGGGGTTGCAAACCAGACCAAGGACAGAACTGACATGGTCAGACATGCCGCATCCATGTCAGACTACAAAGCGGATATGAGTGGCATCCCACAAGACTTGGTCTTGGCCCCCCCCACCCCCGTTCTGTATATATGTCCCATAGGTATTGGCCAACATGGAAGGACTGTGACTGAACATGTATGCAGAGGAGTACAACCAGCCCACCATATCTGACCCCCAGCTGACACAAGCAACCCACAAAAGGGCCACCTACAAACAGACAACTGGAGCCATAGCCATGTCAGCAAACTAATTGCAGAACTGTGTATAGACAACCACCGTGGATATACAGTAAGTGCCCACAAATTACCACACAGGTGTTAACCCATGAGGTACCTAGCATGTAATGTGAGACCTGGGTACAAAAGGTGATAAATATCCTGCACTGGACAAACATGTGGCTGTAGTGTTTGCAGAAACATGTACCATATACCCACCCAGACATGAAGGTTGGCAGATGTAGATAAGGGGAACTCACTGTGGCTCTGCAGCACCCCTCCATCAGCGTCACAACTGACTACAATAGCCCCTGTGGGATATACCACAGCAGACACCTCCATCAACTGTAAAGTCCACAACAGTACCCCACCAGGAGTAGCAAAGAGCATGAACAGATGCCATGTGTTGCCTGAGTAAACAAACTGCAGCCCCACACACCGCTATCCTTCCCAGCTACAGGAAAGCTGTGCCTGATGTATGAAGCCATGTCCAACCTGGAATGAATGAACATGTTGCACCTTGTACAATCTGAATGGCAGTGAGCTATGCACATGAGAGACCTGAACCCCAGCACTGACATACATAGGACAAGCTGTACAGAATGATCCATAACGCAGAAGGCACCCCCACTCTTCAGTAAACTCCTGGTACAGGTCAGCCAGAGAGCCACATATCGACACCCCTCAAGAGGAATCCTGATGAGTGTATGGGAGATGGTAGGCTAACCCTGGGTGTCACTGTTATGTCAGAGGTAGATGGAGTCAAAGTATACTAACCATGACATATGTCATGGCAAACCCCAGTTACAATGTGTGTCGAAGGACAAACACACCCTGTGACTAGCATCAGAAATGGCCTAGGGAACATCGCTAGTGTTTGCCAATGTCCACCCATGTTGTGGAATACACTAGCAATGTTGGACGAGCCTGGAGTAGGTAGTCCATATCTGAACATATTGCAACATGGTCATATGTGCACAACTGGCCCCTACACAGTCTGTTGTGCTCACTATGAAGATGTCAAGCAGTCATAGGACTAAAGCCCAGGATACTGTCCACCACAGTGAAAGTACTGAACCACTACACTATACGGTACTACAGTGTTAGGTCATTATGAAAGTATGTTGAGAACTGTCTGCAAAGTATCCCATGCAATCCCTGCAGGCACAGTATAATCCCTGTTGTGGCAGACATGAAGCAGTTGGCCAGTTAGTACACAACATGACACCCAACACACAACCATAAACGTGAGATATTGTTGAAGTTCACACACACACCCAAATATGTGGTGGACTTCAGAGTGCAACATATGGAAAGCTCACACTGGGCATGCTGGCACACTTTGATAAATGAGGCATATGTCAGACAACATGCCATGGAAAGGCTGAACTGGGCATGCTCACACACTTAGGCCATATCTCCGTTTAGCAGTTGGCCACACATATCTGGTATTTGTACGTGTCAGTCCAGGAACCAACCACAACACAGCAATCAGCCCAGTGCACACAGTAAATGACTACAGAGACATAAGTGATATAGTGGATCGCCGTCATATGCAAACATCTTCCACAGATACACAAGTTGGTCATAGGAACAGGGAATGCTATGGCAATAAAGACCTGCAAACAGTAGAACAGCACAACAAACATTGTGCATCCGACAATTGAACATATGGGTATAGAGGTCAATACTAGGCTTGTTGCCCTAGGGAATTACAGCTCCGCCAGAGTGTGCTTGGCATCTGCATCCCCAGGATAGTAGGCTACTGTGCCACTGTAAAGTAGGTCACAGAAGGCAACATGTGAGGCTAGTGAGCTGTGCCTCTGTCAAGCAGGGGCACCGTGGAGGTCCCAGGGATTGAATGTGCTAAGCCACAGCCATGTTGTCGGTGTGTGCTGTGAGAGGGTTGCTGAGGATCTCTGACAGTAGGTGTCCATCAATAACAGACTGAGGGGAGCCCTATCTGCATTCTCTGGATGATTCCACTGTCAACACTGTGTTGTAATGAGTATGTGTGAATGAAGTGCCGTGCCGGAACTGTTCACAGATGTCCTCCTTCTGTGGGCTACAGCTCTGCAATGTATTAGGTCACTCTGTCTGTTGCACGGCACATATATGGCTGGTGTACAGCTGACAGGTGTCTTGTTGTGGAGCAGTCGTGGGTATATGTGGGATAGCATGACCAATGCAAACCATACACATGCTCATAGAATGCAACTGTCAAGGATTATGCTGAGTGGCCAGTATAGTCCTCCAGCATGGGTCCTCTGAAGTCGTCCACCCCAGTCTACACAAGTGTAGAGTCTGCTTGTGCTAAATACAGTTTGTGTGCAGTGACAACCTTGCCTGGGGTGGAGATGGGATATGGATGTCCAGGAAAGGTGGGTATGATCAGATATCAACAATGGTGGTCTACCGGTGGTGTGGAAGAGGGAGTACCCACGGTGCAGATGGACAGGTGCAATATGTATTCCCCATGTGGCTGTGGTGTGTGGTTCTGCCATAGCACATGGACCCACAAATTGTAGTGGCTGTAGGGTAAAGTGGTAGAGGCCTGAGTAGTTCTCACACACAATATGCCTGTACCTGATGTTAACAACTGGAATGGTGTATGTGAACACCTGCATATCCTGGCACTGTTCCCAGGGAAGCTAAGCGTGTGTCCTGGATGTGGGTGTGGTGTTCTGGACTGGTTGTGTTGTGTGTTACAGGTCCTGTGGTCCCAAAGCATGGTATAGAACATAACCTGCCAGTGCGATGTGCATATCTGACCCTGCCGTAGGTGGCTGCAAATGCATATATATGCTATCCCCCACCTGACAGGTAGTACTACATGTACATACCTCTGTAGAAATAAAGATGTCAGCACCCTATAAATACTACAGGTGCAGAACAGATGCCCAGTAATTCGGATAGTGTGCTCTGCTAATGCGTCTCCCTCAAGTGTCATAATACAATTAGGCAGGGGTTTGAATCCTGCAAATGCTCAGTGTGTGTGTGGGTGAGTGGGGTTTGTGTGTGTGAAAGGCTGTGAGAGGGAAATGTCCCTTTTGGCAACTGGGAAAACACACTACAGGATGCACATTCCCCTTTCTAAACACTGATGATGTCAGCACCCTATAAGTACAGTAGGAGAAGAGAAACCTCCCAGTAATGTGAATAGCACGCTCCGCTCATGCGTCTGTCTTGAGTGTCATAACATAGTTAGGTAGGGGTTTGAATCCTGCACATGCTCAGTGTGTATGGAGGGGGTTAGTGTGTGTTCAAGACTGTTTGAAAGAAGTATCCCTTTTGCCAACTAGAATACACTACAGGATGCCCATTCTCCTTTCTAAACACTGATGATGTCAGCACCCTATAAGTACAGCAGGAGAAGACAAGCATCCCAGTAATGCAAATAGCACGCTCTGCTAATGTGTCCTTCTCAAGTGTCATAACATAGTTAGGTAGTGGTTTGAATCCTGCAAATGGCAAGTGTGTGTGTTTGGATGAGTGGGGTTAGTGTGTGTGCAATTCTGTGTGAGAGAAATTCCCCCCTTTTGGCAACTGGGAGAACACACTACAGGATGCACACTCCCCTTTCTAAACACAGATGATGTGAGCACCCTATAAGTACAGCAGGAGAAAGGCAGCCTCTTAGTAACGCAAATAGCATGCTCTGCTAATGCGTCAGTCTCGAGTGTCATAACACAGTTAGGTAGTGGTTTGAATCCTGCAAATGGCAAGTGTGTGTGTTTGGATGAGGGGGGGGTTAGTGTGTGTGCAATTCTGTGTGAGGGAAATGTCCCTTTTGGCAACTGGGAGAACACACTACAGGATTCACACTCCCCTTTCTAAACACAGATGATGTGAGCACCCTATAAGTAAAGCAGGAGAAGGGAAGCCTACCAGTAATGCGAATAGCGCACTCCGCTAATGCGTCTCTCCCGAGTGTCGTAATGTAGTTAGGTAGGAGTTTGAAACCTGTAAATGGCACGTGTGTGTGTTTGGATGTGGGGAGTTTGTGTGTGTACATTTCCGTATGAAAAACATGTTAGTTTTGGCAATCAGGAGATCGCACTACCTGATGCACATTACCCTTTCAAAATACTGATGTTGTCAGCACCCTATAAGTACAGCCAGAGAAGAGGAGCTATCTAGTAATCTGAATAGTGCGCTTTGCTAATGCGTCTCTCTCATGTGTCATTACTTAGTTAGGTAGGGGAATAAATCCTGCAAATGGCAAGTGTGCGTGTGTGTGGGTGTAGTAGGGTGTGTGTAACTGCAAGTGTGAGAGAACAGATCCTTTTGGCAAATACTACAATACACCAGATGCTGCATATTCCCCCAGTAAACACAGGGGATGTCACCACACTATCAGCACAGCCAAACAGGGCTAGTTGGCTAGTAATGCCAATAGTGCGCTCTGCTACTGTGTCAATTACCATTGTCAGAGTACAGATAGGTATGTTTTGGTAACCCACAACTGCCACGTGTGGTTATGTTACACAGTATGACCTTGTGTGGGTCTTTGTACATAACAATGCATGCCATTGCCTAAACCAGCAATGGCATTGCACACATCATGTATGTGTGTGACACATACACATAAATACCTGTGACCTGCAGTAGTTACCATGTCTGACACATGCCTCGAGTGGATAAATGGTATTTGCAATGTATACCAATATGACTGTGTCTTACTGTGCAGGGTCCGCACATGGTATGTCTCTATACAGTGTGGTTGTATATGGTAAAATACCTACAGCAGGGGATACACATCTGGTCTGGGCCATATAGTGTACATGTAGTCGATGTACAGGTGCTGCATGTTCCCACCTGTTGTGGTAGTGGTAACATGTCATTCCACTGCAATTCAGTGACCACATGCTGTGAACCCTTCAACTAGTGTGTTGTAGCTACAGTAATGCTCATGCACAATGTTTGGCTGGATGCAGTCCAGCCATATAAACACAGTTCTTGAGACTGTCATATTGCCAGTGTTGTTATGGAGGATAGGTGGTCTTCCTGTGTATGGGAGGGTTGTGTGTGCCAGGCTATGAACCAGATGGCAGTCTGACACACTGTTAGCTGCACATGATTAGGCCCTGATGCTTTGTGTTGTGCCAACAACCTGGAGGTGTGTGTATCTGTGGTACCTTGGGATACCACCCCCCTGTCCATGTGTGTTACATGTGTAGGGGACGACAGGCATGGTATGGGGCATAACCTGTCAGTGATGGGTAACACCTGTGAGCCATGAATCAGGAATCTGGTACTGCACAGACATTGCAGTTCACCATGCTGAGGACAGTGTCTGGTGCATGCATCTTCCGTGTACACTGCTGTTGTTGTGTAGCAGCACTGTTAGTGTCCTAACCTGTGTGATACCCACGGAGGTGGCTATGTAAACCATGTCCTGCAGCATAAGGCAGTATGTGTGTACCAAGGAGCTTTGCCATTATACATCGGGCCATGGGTGTCACGTGCAAGATGACCCTTGCTCATCATTGTGGCTTCCCTAGCATGTAAGCACACGTTGACAGCCAGCGGATACCCTATGAATGACAGTGGAGACTGAGCATAATGTAGACATACAACACCCTTCCCACATATAGTGGTAGCATACCTGGTGAGGGTATGTTGGCAACCAAGATCAGGCTCATACTGGCCTGTGCCACATGCTGAGAGATCCATTCTATGTTCCCTATCATGTAGTCCATGGAGGTATATCTCAGGTCAGCCATACTGACATGGTCAATGAGTGAGTCATATGTGTCCATGCCTCTGACTGACCTGTATGCATGTGTTCTGTGGTGGACCATAGTGCCCCTGAGGCATTTCACTGTGACCTTCACCAGATACAGCCTGTTGAGCGGGACCCCAGTGCAGCACCCAAGACAGGTACCTGACATGTCTGTAGCAGGTGTGTTGTGTAGCCCTACAGGCTGTGAGTGTGTGGCACAGGGGATGTGTGTGCCATGTGTGGCATGTGCTCTGTTCTGATGGAACATATGCCTGTGTGCCAGCTGCGCAGGTGTGTGATGCTCAGGCAGGATGCTATTCTGAGTCCCCACATATGCCCCAGTGTGTTTCTCATGCTGTCAGTGCGTGTCAATGTCTGACTTATATTGTAGTCACTGTAATATATTTTATTTATTTATTTATTTATCCTACATTTGTTGACCGGGATAGTCAGACTGGATGCATGTCCATTTCCAGGGGAGGCCCGGGGAGAAAAGCTACAAGGGTAAGCAGATACAGCATTACATAATACCAGCATTACATATTACAAACAGATTATTTACAGAGATTACATAAGTAAGCAAGTTAAACATGTTCCACAGGTTAATGTTAGTCCTGAGCACAAGTCAGGATTAAATTAAATTACACAGTAAACTGGCTCACAGATTTTACACATTCGAGTTAGCCAGGCTTGATACATTGACATAGCCAGTTAAGTGACAAATGTTGTTTGAGTCTAGTGTTAAATTGACCTAAGGTGGAAAGTAGGGTAATATCAGCTGGAAGTGGGTTCCAGGATCTACTTACAGAGTTTGCAAAGAGAGAATCACTGGCTGTGTTATTAAATTTGCTAGTCTGAATTAGTGGTTTGTTAGAGGATTGAAGCGGTCTAGGATTGTTATAGGGGGTGATAATATTTGAAGTGCAGGAGTATTGTCCGGATTATAGAGGATTTTATAGGCCATAATCAGTTGGTTATACTGTATTAGGCTGGGTATTGCAAGCCAACCAAGCTGATTTAAATTGATGCAATGATGTGTCCTAAAAGGCAGCCCAGTGGCAAACCTGGCAATGTGGTTGTAGCAAATTGAGTGTTTGTTAAGGACAGTCTTGCTCATATTCGAGAGTAGAGGGGATGCATACAGAAGGGTTGAAGGAAGGTGTGAGCGAGCTATGGCACCTTTAGCTGGAGGGGCTAGAAAGGCTTTTATTCTGTAAAGTGACCCTAGTTTTTTATTGATGGCTTTGATAATTTGGTTAACATGTAGGTCACATTTGAGATTATTGTCTATGATGACACCTAATAGTTTAGTAGATGGGTCAGGGGAGATTATTGTTCCATCAGTTGATGTTATGGTAAAGGTGAAAGCGGTAGACCTACGTGTTGGTGAAATAACAGCAGTTTAGTTTATTTGGGATTTAGGATCAGATGATGTTCAGAAATCCAGTTTTCTATTGTATTAAAGGTGGTCTGGGTAGCTGACCATAACTCTACTGGAGATGTGGCTGAGCAGATCAGAGTAGAGTCTTCAGCATATTGGATACAGCTGACTTTTGGGATGACAGTATAAAGGTCGTTAATGAAGATGGAGAACAGCACGGGCCCTAGTATAGAGCCTTGTGGTACTCTGAGGGTGTTAGGTAGAAGGCTAGAGAGTTTGTTTTGCAAGAGGCCAGCCTGCTGTCGACCATGCAGGTAGGATTGAAACCACTGGAAGGCTCCAGTATCTAGACAGAATGTTTGCAGGGTGTGTATTACAAGTTGGTGATCAACCATATTGTGTGCCTTGGAAAGATCCAAAAGGAGGGCTGAGGATATATAATTAGTGTTGCAAGTATGGTTTATGGTGTTAGTAAAGGCTAGGAGGCCTGAAGTAGTGCTGTGATGAGGACGGAAGCCATGCTGAGTGTCTGCCATAAGGCGATTTTGGATTAGGTGGTGCATGAATTGTCTATGAATAAAGTTTCCATAATCTTTGCAAGTGGAGAGAGTATAGCTATTGGCCTATAATTGGAGAATTCAGTAGAGCTGCCTCCTTTGTGAGGTGGGATTACATATGATATTTTCCTGATGGTGGTAAACTTAGTTTCTACCATGGTTCGTTTGATTACCTTTGAGACAGGGTAAGCAATAGTATCATCTGATTTTGATAGGTACTTGGCAGGGAGTTGATCAGCAGAAAGTGTAGTGGGTTTCACTGTTTCAATCAAGGTACGGAGAAGTGAAGTGGCGACTGGTTGGCAGCTGAACACAAGTAGGTTTCTAGGGGTGCTACTTTCAGGACCAGGGGAGCTAGGAGGTAGATGGCTAGCTAGGGCCTGAAATATCTCAGTAAAGAATTGGTCAAAACTATCAGAAACATCTTCAGGGGTTTTATCAATAGTAGCAGCAGGGATTGGGGTTGAAGTTTGTCCAGGATGTAGTATATATGACATGCCACCTGACAGGGTATGGCATTACTGGGTTCAGAGAGCCCAGTCCCCAGATTGGCTGTGTGGTGGCATCCCACACATGTGTTGTACGTTCCTGGCCAAGGGTGATGGCTGACTGCATACATGTGGCAGCTGTGTCATTGACACATGACTCACATAAACCACAACTGGACCATAGAGGTGATTCACAGGTTACCTTTGCACATGCTACCCTAGTAGTGTGATTGCCATGGTGAGTACCGACACATAGGGCCAATGGGGAACAACATACTGAAGGTGTGTATGTGTGGGTGTACCGCTACTGTTTCATAGCACTGGCATATATGACTGCACACGTGGCTAAATGCCAGGTAAGACATGTACAATGTATCACAGGCAACGTACATGCGTACAGGACAGACAGTGATGTTTTGTCATGTGTAAAGTTAACATATGTATTGTATGCTATGCAGATGTCACTAGGAGTCTACAGAAGCACTGTAACTCTGCATTGCAGGTGTAAGCAGTGTTCCAGGGAGCCCCAAGCGAACATGCATGCAAACAAAGCTGCAGTAAACAGGGCTGGAAGTAGTGCATTGTACAACAAAGAAGAGGTAACAATAACAGTAAGTAACAATGCAAATATGTAGGCACTATCAACATGTACCCAGGAATACACAGCGCAGATGCCCATGGTAGAACTGATATTATGTCATAGTTATTTGTGATTTGGATTACATTGGTACTGCACACATATCTACATGCGCAAACATCCACATTGCATAGTCATTGTGGGCAACCTGACACCATTACTGTACATGTCCACCATTGCATATCACTACTTGCGTTAGCTTTCCCCTGTGCTACCCATGTATGCGGCTATCTGTTGACAACCTTACCACCGGCATGCAATTATGTGCAGCTGTTACACTTTGGTATGTACTATGGGTGCAGATAACAATTCAGGACATTCATACAGTTACTGCAGCAGGCATGCTGGGATAAACACACAGTCATAGCAGCGCACTGTACTGTTACCAACATGATACTACTAATACACTTCTATGTAGTCACCCTGTGCATCAGCAACGTGTTTACCTGTTCCCGCAATGATGTTGGAGATTGCAGGAGGTGGCACAGGGTCATCATATGCACAGGGTGTGGATTAGGTATGCCTGAGTCAGCCACTGATACTGCCAATTGACATGTGTGTGTATGTGTGTTGGTGAGGGGCAGCAGTACAGGGTGGGGCAGAGTTGGTGCAGTGTGTCTGTGTATGTGGTCGCCCTAGGTGTTAACATTTCGCATGTGTGTATGCATGCACACAGTTCCACCTCATGGTTGCCATATACAGGGGTTTGTGGACAGCCACAGACTGCACCTGGCAGGTCATACAGATCAGTGTCTGTGTGCACGGACACGGTACCTGTGCCTGGCAGGGGTGCTACGGACCATATGCAGTACTAAGCCAGACTGGGTACTGTCTTCAGAAGCGGGAGTGTGTTGACTAGACACAGGTCCCTGTTGGAACTGTCCAGAGCCATGTGCACATGGTCTCCTGGTGGGTTCTGATGACAGCACATACCCAGCATTGCTGGGGCTGCTGCTGGCACTATGGGGGCATGCGCGAGCCTGTTGTCGTCCGCGCCGACTGCCAGCTGCTGCTGTTGCCGGCATACAGCCACATCGACGCCGCAAACGCCCACCATTGCCCTGGCTCATGGACATCTGGTTGTGGAACTGCTGTAATATGTCCCCACAACGTCTGTCTATGACATCGGTGAAGTTACGGATAGCATCCGCAATGTCATGCATACTGTCTGTCATGGCTGTGCGACATGCTCTAAGCTCCCTCAGACCCTGTCTGGTGTACCTTTCCATATGCGACTGTGCCTGCATGACAGTCCGAAACATAGCTGAGGTTGACAGACCTCTTTGGGCACGTCGGCCAGAGGTAGTACGCCCACGGATGCTCCCATGAGAACCCATGGGCAACTGTCTGTGTGGTACCATCGGAGGACCATGCCCATGGCTGCTGTGTGGGGACGCATGTGCCACAGGTACCACATTACCCTGGTCTATGCCCACTGTATCCTGTCCATCACCTAGGGACAATGGTGACAAAGGATGTACTGGCAGGATGACTGTGTGCAATGATGGGGTTGACAGCTGTGTACTGTCAATTGGCTGAACAATGGTGGACCCTGACACACCTTCCTGTACCATTACACAAATATCATCATTACCAGTACCCGTGGCACAAGATTCAGGTTTCCTGCTGCAGGTCACCAGAGCAGCACCAGAACCTGTGGGAGGAAGACAGGAAACACAGTTTACAGTCTCCAGACATTGTTACCAGTGATGCACTTCTACACACATACACACATGCACACATGGACACATGCACACATGCACATAGGCACACATGCACACATGCAGACATGCACACGTGGACACATGCACGCATGGACACATGCACACATGCACACATGTACACGTGGACACATGCACACATGGACACATGCACACATGGACAGAGGCACACATGCACATATGCACACGTGGACACAGGCACACCTGCACACATGCACACATGCACACATTGGCACAGGCACACCTGCACACATGCACACATGCACACCCTGCAGTATACACACAGAGCACTACTGAGTTACACTACTGTTACTAGCATTATCAGGAGTATTATAGGTTATGTTAAACACACTCACCAGCATGGATGGCCTGCCTTGCTGTAACCCCAGAAGGACCTGCAGAAATGATGAGATGAATGTCAGTGGGCACAACTGTGCCATTGATATTGCATATGATACAGTGTACAGAACAGTCAAGTGTACATATGGCATATTACCTGCACGCTCCATGTCGTGCTGCTGTGTGGAACCAGCCTCCATCATAATGCAGGTGTACTGCTGTTGCTGTTCCTGAGCTGGAGCCACAACACTTAGGAGTAGCCCCTCCAGTCTGGTGAGGAGGGGATGTGTGGCCACCCCACCTCCTGTGGCAACCTGTTGCCTGTGGATATCTGATGCACGCTGATGGACACTTCGGATTAAATCACTGCAGTAATGTTGTACCTGCTCATATGTCCTGTTATGCGTGCCAATATCATTTACCCTACGGACAAGGTCTTGCCACAGTGCAGCCCTCTCCTCTTATTTTTGACTGGTGCGGGAAAACAGGATGTCATACTCCCGCACCAGGCTCTGGTGGATCTCCTCGTCTTCTGCTACAGAGTAGGCGGGATTATGCTGACGCGCCATCTCCCTGGAAGAGAACACAAAACAGGATATCAGCAGACCATGTCAGCAATATATGGCACACATACTGTACATGATACTCATGTGTAGTGATATACTACTACTCCCATATGTTGCATGTGTGTGTGTCGTGGTGGATACACAGGTACATGGCCAGATATCAGTACTCAGCCAACACCTGTGCAACAATACCTGCCACATTCCACACAACATAGTAGCATGCCCCATCGGTCAGCACACACTGACAGGTGCAATGTACAACCTCACTCTGGGGGTTCATCCCAAGGTACTGTATGTGGGATGCCATCCATTACTGTGATGTGGACAGAAGTTACTCGGCCTGGATATACATATCCCACCACCACCACCACCAGCACAGTAGACTATTTTGATATGTATGTGATTAGACAGTTATTCACTTGCTGGGACTGAGATGGTATCCATGCAGCACACTGGGCCAGTGGAAGCCACAAGCCACACTGCTGACCCCTTTGCAAATGCTTACCACGGACATGCCACAGATTGCATGGAACTTGCACACACATTTCTAACCCAGACCCTATGCACAAAGGTTAGGCATCCTGTCCGGTGGACCCCAGACAGAGGCAGATTGTATAACAATAGTAGGAGGCTACTGCAGGACAGAGCACATTCACATTAAGGGAAGGCCTCGGTGGTCAGCACTGGTACTACGCTACGGTCCGTCATAACAACGGCCACGGCCTACTCTGGGAGGGAAATGGCCACAAACACTATGGATGATCACAAGGCCTTCTTCAGTTATGTTACACATATGGACCACATGCCTCAGATATGCTCTGTGTTAATACACACCTACTTAACATTCACCAAACACACGGATATTGGCAACAGTCTTGCAGACATGTTCGGTGCACGTATCCCCCCTCCTTCTCCCCCACCAGTTGAAATATTTATCACAGCTGTATGTAACCTCCCTATCATCTCACATGTCCAGGTGAGGGCCGTCCTCAGCAGAGCAGAACACACAGCATCACTGTGACCTCATGGTATCCCTGGATGTGTGCTACCTGCACTCCGAGAGGACATACAACCGCATATAACACTGATAATTTATCTTGGCTGTACTACAGGATATGTACCTGGAGTGGCATACAGCGACAGTGGTCCCACACCACTAAGGAGGCACCTCGACTGACCCTGGGAACTACCACATCATATACATAACCGGCCTGGTCTGCTAAGCTATGGAATTATGCAGTATGGGATGCATATGCAGTGATATCGGGTACCTGTAGACACTTGTTCCCAGCCAGTGTGCCTTTGTGATGAACTGATCCTGCCTTTTGAACCTGGCTGACTTTTCAAAGCAGTCACTACAACCATTGCTGGGGGCAACGCACAGACAACTGCTGCCAGGATCATGGCCTAAGACTGATTGACATGTAATGTATGGTCATCCCCTTTTGGTGGAACTACGTACACACAACATATCACATGGACATACCTATAGATACAGACCTATGACACATTTGGAGGGTTCACAGTATGCACACTATTAACCTGCTACTTTGCATTACCTGTGTTTGTCGCAGATGGTTGCATTACCACTGCTTCTGCTTGCTGCTGCTACTGTCACTGCTGACAGCTTTGGGTGACAGAGTCACAGTGTATAATTTTTTTTTTTTTTTTTGTTCTCTCTCTCTCTCTCTCTCTCTCTCTCTCTCTCTCACTTTTCTCTCTCCCTCTGTCTGCTTCCAGACAATGCAATGAATGTATTGCATGTGTGGAGTGTTAGTACTGGATGCTTTTGTAGGTATCTGCATAGGTCCATGTGATGGTCTCTGCACCAATTGTAACCCAGCATTTGCTAATTGCATACAGCCAGTTGTGTACTGATTGCAGTTCTCACTGTGATTTCAGGTCAGTGCTATAAAAGGGTATGTGGTATAGGCATTGCCCTTTCAGATTGTAAGGGTGGGGACCATGCTGGTATGCTGTGGACAGTGTTCTGTGAGTGTAAAGGTTAGTATCTCTCTCATGATTCAGGCTATGTTGTAGATTTACATTTCTCCATTCCTCTCTCATGTTCCCTGTAGTAAGTCTGTATGCACAATGACTCCTACAACTATATATAGATATATATTTATATATATATATATGTACATATACATACATTTATATATGTACTTTAACTGACATTATTACCTACAAGCTACCAACTAGCATGGCTGTTTGTGTTCACACAGTACTATTGTGGGAATCCAGTAGTTTTGACAGTAATTCTACATGACATGCTTTGTGTACTACACATCCTATATTCCCTTTACATTCATCCCTACTATTATATGTTATATTTATTTTAGCACAATAGTCTTGTATAAGAGTCATGGCTTAGTGGCAGTTCATACAGACTAGTGTTTCCTGGGTTCGGGACTGACAGTGGGATTTTATTTTGCTTTTGAACTGAGTACAGGACCTGTCAATCAAAGTGACTAAGGCACTTTAAGCAGTTGTAACTGGGTTAGCGCTGGTTTGCGCGGAGCTCACGCATGCGCACTGGTGGTTAGCTCCGCGCACACAAGCGCACACCCGCTTACAACCGCTTAACAGTGCTTACTCTGGTGCACACCCGCGCTATTTTCTTTGAAAGAAAAGAAAATGGGGAGACAGGAAAGTGGTGAGAAAGGGGTCACAAAGAGGGTAAGACAGTAGGGAAACAAGGTTGGGATTTGCAGGAGGGATGTAGGTAAGGCCCATAGCTGCCCATTTCTTCATCAGCAACAGCTGTGCATATGTATGTAATTTGGTGTGACATTTGAAACCTTCCACCCCTGAGAGAGGTGTCAGGACAACAATAATACTTGTTGTACAGCCAATTGTAATTGATAGATTCTATGTCCAGCAGACATGTGTGCGGAATGGGCAGCTATGTATGGGGTGTAATTTTTTTGTGGGTACAGAGTGCCCTTTTTTTTTTTTTTTTCAGGTGAGAGTGGTTTGTCAGGCGAAGGAAGTCGGTACAGCTGGGAAGGTAGGTTGGGTAGGTAAACAGACAAGACAAACAAGACGCATACAGGGGCGGTGTATGACACGTTTGGGGGGGTTACACAATCGACGGGGACGGAGGTTTGGATATCCAGAGCGCATGAGCCCACAGATGGCAACAGTGGAACTGATATCCCCACCCATAGGCAGTTGCCACTGTTCCTTCACTGCCCAGGATGGGGCTGTGCTGGGGGCTGTGTAGGCCGGGCAACAGGCATGCCCGTTAGTTGTGCCACATGTGCCTCAAGCTGGCGTAGGGGCTTGAGAACAGAATCTAGAATCTCCCTATGCACCACAGTCCGGATGCTACGGAGGGTGAGTGGTGGTTCTCCTCCGGCCACACTTTCAGAGGGGGGTGAGCCCCATCCCCTACAGCACTTCCACCTGCAGGTGGCACAGGGCCACCGGAGGAGGGTCCGGACTTGGCACTAGTGCCAGGTGCACTCGCCAGCTGAGGTGGGAGAGGTGGGTCCGCTGGAACCCGCCTTCCCTGTCGTCCTATGTTTTGCATTATGTCATGACAGTTTGGGTTACTGACATATAATACCATTCACAATTAGTTGTAACAGCATGCATTAGTATTCCCATTAACCAAACACCCAGATATTCACACCATTGAACAGCGTGCATAACACATGCATAATTTGAACAGCAATACACAGTCCAACAACATGCAGGGTTAATTGATGGCAACAGGCCATCAGGTTTGGATGTATGAACAGGGCAGATGCATCAACGGACATGCAAATATATATGACCCAACAGGACAAACGTCCAGGGGTGTTAATTGTGATTGCACATACCATTTTCACGTGGAATGGGTTATATGTGGTTATAGGGTGGGGTGAAGAAAATAATATTAACACCTTCAAATACCAATACATATGCTGTACATTTCTAATAGCTACAGATATATACACACTACTGTTCTAACTACAGTTTCCTATATGATAACTATTTCAACTTGGTGATAGGACTGTTACTGCAACATCAATATACATTTTATTGTTTTTCATACACATTCATATCTAGCTTTGTTCAGCTACATCATCCTGCTACATTTGCTTTATATAGCTGTAGACAAGTGTGGATGTTTGGTATATCAGACAATCATCCTATCTGCATATTGCAGACTGAGAGCAACATATCCAGATTTTGGGATACACATTCCAGATGCAGCAACACTTTGAACAGATTTCGCTGTTTGGTTTTGATTCTCACATGCATTTTATTCTGTCTTGACTGCAGTATACTTTATTCAGGGGTTATTACTACTGTATTGCTGGATTCATGACACTTTCTCACACTCTCTCACTTGCTTTCATTTTACTATTCAGGATGGCACTTACTTCTAGGCTTTATTGACATGTTTTACGTGTAGTTATTACAATCCTTTCCAGCAGTCTCACTTCTGTCATGTTTCAGTATTTCAACAAGGATATATTTCACACATGTGATTTCATCATCTTCTGCAGCTATACTTTTCAGCCTGCTGCAGGTTGTGTACTATTTTCTTACAGGTGGGGCATTTTTATTTCAGAATTTATGTCAGACAGTTTCATTTTTCGGTTTAACTTACAGGCTGAAACACACTTTTGTAATCAAGCAATACTTGCAGACACTTTCACACTGTTACTTGCACATTTTATTCCTTAGTGAATACACTGCACTCTTTTGCTGACTGTCATAGTTTTATATTTCTTTACAGTTACTGGTAGTGGATTACTGACCTGCCTGGTGGTGCAACCGCACCAGCTTATCACCGTAGGCTCTGCGGTTCACAGAAAGGACACCTGCAGCTGTAATATAAATGAAGTAATATTGGAATACACATCTCCATAATGTCAGCTAGTTTAATTTCTTACATACATAATTACATGTAACTTACTCAGTAGTGGGGCGATGGGTGTTTGCCGGGCCTCCTGGATCCAAAGGTTCAGTTGGTCCTGCTTGCGTCTCTTCAGGTCCGCATGGTGGTGACAGACCTGCTCACCAGTCCTTGGAATCCCTGTGGCACTGGTGAGATCATGAGCCAACCGGTCCCACACCTTGGCCCTGTATGCTCCCCAGAGGACCTGGCCCTGCATGAGTTGGGCCTCATGATTGTGGACTAGGAGCCAGACCATGTACCTGGACTCCTCAATGCCCCATCTCTGTGCTCGAAAGCAACTACCCTCTCCTACTCCTGTCATTCTGCCTGCAGTTCAGCTCTACAATCGTTTATGCTGTGTATTCCCGCCTATGGGGCTTATATAGTCCTTTTTCCCCGCACATATCTGTGATTGGCCATTTTGGAATTGTATCAACTTCAGTAAACCTGCATTGTCATGTTCCAGTTTGTATTCATTCCTATATATTAGCTATTATTGCATTTCTAGGTACTGCTGTCATGGCTTAGTGGTTTGGTACCTTGACTATGGTGTATAGTATCCTGGGTTTGAACCTGGCCACTGCTTTTTATTTTTCATGACTGTCTAGACATGCTGAGGGGTGTGTCTGTGTAAAGGCAGTTTTGATATGGCTTGCTCAATGTTGCCCGTCAGTTAGCTTGTTTGCGCGGTGTGCAGCTCCACGCAAATGGAGTATGCTGGTTTAAGCCTCATTTGGCTATCAGCACGCATATTACGCTCAGCTCAGTTAGGGGCACATAGATTTTGCATGTTAAACCACTGCTCAGCTACGGGCACTCATTTTGCACCAGTTAAACTACTGCTCACCTACGGGCAGATGCACTCACCCTGTTAAACTGTAGCTCAGCTATGGGCACATCTGGCATTTTTTATTCTTTTGTTACCTCACATTTCTTTAATATAAATGGGCTATTTCATTACATTTTACATAAAATGTGGTTTTATGTGTGCATATTTGTCAGGGACTTGTTTCGTGCCTATTTTGCTGAAAATAAAAAATTAGTGTTGTGGGGGCTCGAACCATGAATGCCTGCTCTTCAGCCAACATCTCTACCGCTACGCTATTGCTTCCTGGCTTATTTTGCATATTTAGTTCTTATATGCTTTCCCACTGACTGCTAACTGTAGCTGCGCTACGGGCATGCCAGCGCAAATGAGCGCACTCACGGTTAAACATTTTTACAATTTAAAAAAAATATATAACATGTTTATTTATATGTTTTCTGTTCATAGTCTGTGGGGGTATGTGTTGTGTTCTGTTTATTCACATTTCCGTGGACTCTGTCATGGGTGTTTACTTTGGGCACTTTTCCTCTTCTGGGGGCGTGTTTGCTTACAGGCCTCGGCCTACGGACACGCCCCCTACTGTCTTACATGGACCGTGTTAGCCTTAAGTGTGATTCAGCATGCTCTCATAAATATGCAAAGCATGCTGACATCACTCTGTTTAACTGCAGCCTCCGTGTATGAGTTATAACTCTTACACGGAGGCTTTGTGAATCCTGCCCAATGTCTCTGTAGTGTTTGCATTCACTAGTGGTATAAAATGTTATTATTATTATTATTATTATTACTACTATTGTTATTATTATTATTATCATCATTATTATTATTATTATTATTATTAATAATGTGTAATGAAAGCTATAGCATTTCATGTCTGCAGTTTTTGAATGGCTTTCAGTACCTATCAGAAATGAAAATGACATTGTGTGTGTGTGTGTGTGTGTGTGTGTGTGTGTGTGTGTGTGTGTGTGTGTGTGTGTGTGTGTGTGTGTGTGTGTGTGTGTGTGTGTGTGTGCAAAATGAGTACTATAACTACATCCATTGAAAGGAAATTGGCCACTGAGCAAGCTAAAGAATTTAAGAGTTTTAACAAAAATATACAATAACATTTTAAGTACTTTTCAGACATGGTAAAGTCATTTGAGTTACCATCTGTATTTTGTTACTTGCCAAAGAAATGATATTGAAGATTTTTGTTATATTTGGGCATTATGTCAATTAATTTTTTTCTGTAATATGGTTATTAATCTAAGCGATCCTTTTCCTGTAAGTTGTGACATAACATTCTCATTGTAAAATATTGTATTAGTCAGTCAACTAGCTTTGTCATTCATACCCATCATTTGTATAATGTTAAATTGATTAATTTGAAAAATCCTTACATTTCTTTGTAGTCATAATCAACTCATACTATATAAAGTCATAGAATTTATAGTAATCACCCAGTGGCAGTGACAGTCCATTAGGCAATAAACCTCGGCTGCTGTCAGCAAATGCTGTAACTGATTGTGTTGTCTAAATTACTATATTGAATCTCCTCAACCATATTAAATATGCTGCCTCTAATGCACAAAACTAGATCAGGAATGGATATTTTCCAAAATTAGTGTACCCCTTTGATTCAGCTACTTAAAATCAGTCTGAGAAAACTTCAGCTCTCCTAAATATTATACAGCCCTATTCTAATAATTGTACTCCACTCGACAAATAAATCACTACTACAGGTTACAAAATCAACAAACACCACAGGTGATTCTCTATATTCCTCTCAAGTAGCAAAAACCTGGAACTCACTTCCTCCTTCTATTAGAACTTCCCTTAACCCCACTCAATTAAAAAAAAAATGACTCCAAAAATTATTTAACCGACTCATGATTTTGCTCATGTAACAGTCCAGGTAAGTAAGTCAACTACTACTTTTCTTCTCATAGTCAGAAAATCTAACATATTATTTACATTCATCTTTCCCTCACCCTATCTATCCCTTGTCAAGATTGACTAGTAAATCATGTTCCTTTTAACCAATGGTAGCTGTTCCATCAACATCTCTCCTTTCTTAATGGCCCCCATCCTCACTGCTCCCTCACTTATTTCTGCTTTAATTCTCTTCTCTATTATTACTGAGCACAAACTGATAACAAAATAACTTGTTTACACTAACTCTTTATTGATTCTGCTAACAGTAAACACACACTCCTATTCTTATACCAACTGGAATACTTTCATACCAGCTGTAGTCCAGGATTGTAATATATACCCTATAGCTTAGCTTGCATTACAGTTTGACTAGCTGTAATATTGTTAGAACACACAAACTGTGCTAACTTCTATCTTACTATGTTTGTATAATTACATTTAAAATATTATACCCATGCCATGATCTCTTTCACTGCATAAAAATCATCACTCTTGTATGTTTTTGTATACAATGTTACTATGTGGAGCTTTCGTCCGCGGGCCTCAATTTAAAATGGGTTTCCATCCAGTCGGACTTTCCCGGTAAACAAATGTAAAATAAATAAAAATAATTGTAGCGAATGAGGGACCTGTACATTGTCACTCTGATTGTAGAATGAGTTATCTCCAGGAGGGTGCTGATGTACAGGTAATGCCCACTGAAAAACAAGCCCGCCACCTCACAGCAGCATTTTAAGCTGCTGTTAGGCTTGGACAGGTAAGAAGCAAAGGGCTACTATTTTTATGGTCACTAAACTGTGTTTTGTTGTTTAGTGATCGTAAAATTAAAAGATAGAGTAAATAAAATATAAAAATAAAACTGTGTGTTTCTTTATGTGAATGTATGCTTGCATGGTTGAGAGAAACAGAGAGAGAAAGAGAGCGAGAGAGAGAGAGAGAGAGAGAGAGAGAGAGTGCTGATTGCAGCTATTTTGAATTGTGCACAGCATCACCTTCTATAAACGTGAGCTACATCCTAATCCCTGTTTGACATAACCCTGGGTCCCTTCTAATCTTTTTTTTTTTTTTGCTGCCATGTCATGAAATTCCCATACTGTTGAATCTCTCAAAGTGCCACAAAATGTGGTTTCATTCCTCTAACCCATGTGATGTTTGCATTGTCAAAATGAATATCTCACAGCTATCAGATTCACTTAAGGGGCATTTAATGCTTCTAGGCACTCACAGCACAGTCATAAGTACAGCCCTGAAAACAAAGTATGTGGTATAATAAAGCCTTTGACATTCTGGCACCAGCAATGCATCTGCAGAACCTATTTCAGTACACAGAAAATGCTTTATCATCTATAACTGACACAATTAAACATTTTCTATGCAGGCAAACTTAAAAGGATTGTTTTCTTTTCACAGGCAATTTAAGAAAAAAAGAATAGCAGTTGTGCTGCATGTTACCTTCAGGGTGAGTGAGGGAGCGTCTGCTTGTCTGTGCTTCTGAATGTGCTTGTGTTTCTGTGCATATGTCTGTGGCTGTGTCTGTATATGCTTGTGTGTGTGTGTGTGTGTGTGTGTGTGTGTATGTGTGTGTGTGTGTGTGTGCATGTGTGTGTTTAAACATTAAATACTTACATATCTTATATTTTGGAAACAAAACACTTTTTCCAGTCACAATTATATGCACTGCAGCAAGTTTGAAGTATTAGGCAGAGGGCTATTTTACATTAAAAATATTAAAGTGTATGTATATATATATATATATATATATATATATATATATATATATATATATATATATATATATATATATATATACGTGTGTGTGTGTGTGTGTGTGTGTGTGTGTGTGTGTGTGTGTGTGTGTGTGTATTATAGATAGATATAGATATATATATTACAATAAAAAATAAATACAACACAATTTAACAGATAGTCCATTCTCTAAGCACAATAATGCCCTCTAGGATGTATGTTATTGTGGAAATAATGCCTTTTGAGAGTTGTAGAAGCCCTCTGCCTGTGGCATTGTGCCTTAGAACACCCATGTGCATGCATTATTTCTGCAATAACACTCACCTTAGAGGCCATTATTGCTTGCTAATCACCTTTGAGGTCACCCTTACTCAAGGAAAAGAAAATATTTGCTTTGGATTTTAAAAAAATGCCTTTCTCCTTTCTTCACTAAAGTTCAGGAAAACATTTTTGAACCCCAATACTCGAATGACTAGAGTTTGATCACTAACATTTTAGCAAAATACATGATATCCTGCCATATTCACTGTACTCCTTGGCCCAGATCAATGTTCTGAAATTTAGCTATTAACAAATGTCTACAAAAATGTATTGACTACTTTTCATAAAATAATTAGTAAGGAACCTGTGATAGTTATAGACTTATGGCTCCATAGTAAGTATTTTATGAAAAATAATCATTTTTATTTATTTAAAGAGAAATTATCAGTCTGGTATAAGTACACTGATTTTAATATATAGTGAACTAGTCTAATTTTGAATCTTTGATAAGGTTTTGCTGTACGTTTATCAGGACAAGGGTTAGGATTCATGTTGGTTAATTAGTGTGATGGAAAGACTCTCCATTTCCTATACTTGGTAAAGATGCAGAGAAAAACATCTCATTAGCAGCTCATTACCATATCTCTGAACTGAGCACTGCAGTGTTCAACCTACCAAACCATGCATCATAACAGCATGTACATGCCCCTAAATGCACACATACTCATATGTTCGCATGCGCACGCACACACGGGCACACACACACACACACACACACACACACACACACACACACACACACACACACACACACATACATATACACATGCACACACATACACACACAGACATACATGCATACATGTGCGCACACACAGAAACATATATATATATATATATATATATATATATATATATATATATATATATATATATATAGACACATACACACACACATGCAAACATACATACACACACAGACACACACACACACACACACACACACACACACACACATGCAAACATACACACACGCAAACACACACACACACACATACATATACACATGCACACACATACACACACAGACATACATGCATACATGTGCGCACACACAGAAACACACACATATATATATATATATATATATATATATATATATATATATATATATATATATATATAGACATACACACACACACATGCAAACATACATATACACACACACACATGCAAACATACACACACACACACACACACACACACACACACACACACACACACACATGCACACTAATTAATACAAATAAATCTGAAGTCAGAAAAAGTCATGATGAACTGTAAAAGCTTTCATCAATGCCAGTTCTCTCTCCCAGGCTTCTGTATTTGTATTTCACTGTAAAACAACTTGAAAGGATAACCAAATATCTCGTTCTGCTTTTGACAGGATTGTTTTAATGCTATTACATTTTTTGAGCTCATTCTTCAACAAAGAGTCTAATGAAAAGACTTCTCATTTTTCAAGTTAATGGTGCAATTACTGTATCCGTTGTGAGAACTGTTTTCCCTAGACATGACCCTTAGTTGTGTGGTAGTAGTTTTTTGTTTACTGAACTCTTTTCTCTAATACATCAGACATTCTACATGACTGCTGACATTTTTTTTTCATTTTAGGATAACCTGTTCATTCAGTATCATCAGAATATTAGATACATTGTTAGAAGGTAATTTACTTGCCTCCAGGTTCAGCTAGTGTTGCTGTACAATTTATTGTTCTTCTTATGGCTAGTTTCAGGGAGAGGTCACTGGGTTCCTGCAAATAATTATGAAGCTGTATGATTTTCCTAGTTCTCCTCACTTTAATGTGACCGTCTGCTTATTGTTTGCATTTATGCTGCTTTTTCATTGAATTCTCAGCCAGCAGTATTTACTGGAATTAATACCTATAGATTGTTTTAGAGATATAAACCCATTTAATTGTTTAGCTCTGTTGTTCTATACATCCACTGGTCTTGTCAGGTTCATTGATTTATTCATTCAGGTTAGACCACAAAGGTACAGTTCCTGCCACAACACTTTTACATACATTTGAAAGAAATCTGTAAAAGGCAAAACATTATGCATATAAACTGCAGGAGATCGAAATAAAAGTATTCATACATTGCTGGATTACAAGTATTCTAAAATATTAGACATTATGGGCATAGAAAATGAACTTATATGGCACAAACCGAACTCGTGAAATAATATATTTTTATAACAAAGAAGTGACAAGAGAAGTTTCTTGTTTTCATTATGTAACAATGGCATGGTAGTAACAGGGTAAGCAAGCTTGTTGTAGTGCATGGAGCACCATGATTACACTCCAAATAACGTTAAATAACTTCCTTGTTCAGTACTAGTCTAGCACGAGACCCATGCTTAACAATGCTTAGAAGGGTGCGTAACAATTGTAAAGCACCTTCTACATGCTGATAATATCATGTCTAGCACTAACAGCTTACAGATCCAGCCAGTAAACAGTGGCAACATGACAGAAAATGGATTAGTTTAAACTCCCATTTCTCCTGGTCTGCCTGCTGTCTGCTGCATTACAGCCAATATTTTGAATCAAACTGTTTCACTTATACTGAGAATACATACGGACTTCAACCACTTCCCCACTACTGTACCAACTTTTAAAGCTGGCACAACACATTGTGTTTTTTTAAATTTTACTTTTGAGTAAGCTGTAGTACATTGAGCAGATAAACCTACATGCATTACAATGAGTTATGATTTGATCTCTGATCATAATAAAGTATCATGTGTACTCAACGTGGATGCTAAGATTCATCTCTCAAGCTTTGTTCTCAAGGTTAATTTCTTGGCATCCATGTATCAAACACATAATATACATATTACAATTGAAGACTTAGTCATAATCCTCTATATTATATATCACTAGCATATGTCAGCAGTAATGTACAGCTATACATTGTGTACTATAATCTCCTGGTCCCATATGACCAAAATCTGACTGCTGTATTTTAAGAGACTATCAACCTAAGGACTACCAGGCTGACTGAATTAGAACCATCATAATCTGACATAATCATTCCTGCCAAAATACATAAATATATATATTTTTTGCATTGGGAAAAGCCACAAGCTATATTCCACAGTGCAAAGTATCACAGTGACACTGCAAATGCACAGAAGCAACAGGAAGACTAGTTTGAACTTTGAACTTTCAGGAAATGCATCTGATGGAATGCTGAGATGGAGAACATGAAGACATGAAGCTAAACAAAAGTGAAAGCAGTGTTTATGTAAGTTGAAATACAGACACTTCTTTTTCTGTAACATAAAATGTTAAAACATAATCTTTTATTGCAAAATGGGAACATGGAAAATACAGACTTTTAGATTAAGATGTAATGCATGATTTCTGCTTATTATCAGCTTTTTTTATATAAGCAATTTTTGAATGTAAATGCTGCATTTGTGGTCCCTTGAACAAGTACAAGTTATAATTTTAGATAGAAAAAATAATACTAACTGTTGTACTTTCTCATGTGCAAGAACGAAATGTGTATTTGCATTCTAGCTTAACTAGGCAGTGTGTATGAATATATAATTAGCAACTCAGAACAGCAATAGGTGTATTTATTAATGCTATGGGATTACATACATGTAGAACAGAAACATAATACATGGGAATGAGGTCAGCTCATGTGGGCATGAACTGTTCTTGGAAGAAGCAAAATTACAGTAAAAAATGCTAAAAACACTTTGCTGTAGCAGGAGAGACAAAGCCTCCTACTGATCACACTAGCAGAACAGATACTTTTTATGAGCAAAATATTGAACAAATGATTGTGCATAACAAAATCTTTGGGTGAATATTCATGTGAAACAGACAAGGCAGTACAATTCAGAGAAACAATATATTTCAGTACAGTTTCATAGCATATTCTGTGCAGGCACTTTTGAGGCTATAATTACTAAGCTAAATTATCAAGGCATCTTTTTAGTGATCAGATACTGCAACATATCAGAAGGAAGTGTGCACTTTTCGAATGAACATCTTAATAAATATTATAGTAAACAACAGACAGTGAATTTATATGCATCAATAACCACTTTGTAGTTAATACTACAATCGTGCAATAGTACAAGGAATCAAATGCAAGCAGATTATTATGTCAAAGTGCAGGCTTCCAAATCTACTTTCATCACAGATTTGACAAGAACTTTGTCATGGAGCACTTTCAGTAAAAGAACTATTTATTTAGAAGACCTCATTTTCATACCTTGAACTATCCATTTTGTCAGTTGTACTTACCAGAGGTAAAATTGCCTTCGTAATGTCGACTTTGATATGTAAATGTGAGAAAGAAATGGTGTATTTTGTAAGGATGCTGTGGTTTCTCTTTTCTAAATATTATTTGCTGGCATTTCTTTATTCTTGTTCACTACTACAGTCTACAGAGTAAGCAAATGGTTACCCATGGAACTTTAGAAATATCAACATATTCTGCAGTTAATATTTGCCTGTATCTGTGAATTACATGTATCTGCACCAGTCATAATATCACTAGTAATTATTGATGTAATGTATTGATTTTGATGCTGCTGCAGTGGCCAGGGGTAAGTCCTAGACTAAACCTGTTACTGAAGAATTTCATGTTAAATACAGGGACTTAACTGAGCCTTAATGCTAATATATATCAATGAATGAAAACTATATGATATCTAATTATTGTTTCTTGCATATGTATTAAAGTAAAAAAGGCACCATTCTATATAAGGTTAAAAAACATATTTGACAAGACCCAAGTAGCAGATAAAAATATATTAGGTTACTCTAGTGTCAAGAAAGGGTAACACACTTGTAATAGTTGCTAGCCTGCAAAACTCAAAGCCAAAGTGAAGAAAAAGATAAGAAATATGGAAGAAAGATAAGATTTGTCTTAGATGTGATAAGACTGACATTAAGCCATCTAATCACTGTAGAGGACTGATGATGTACTGTTGTTTAATTTACCTGTTATATCAGGATTTGCTGTAGTCTGATGATGTACTGTTGTTTAATTTACCTGTTATATCAGGATTTGCTGTAGTCTTATATTGACCACAGTTGAATGTGAAAGTTCTTAACAGTTGGGCCATTAGTGCAGGATGCCAGATATATGGTATATTTAATGTAATTTTACATATAGACACTTGCAAGGGTGGAAGAAACATCATTTAGTAAGGATTTGAATAGTAGAATATAAACAGAAAACATTTAAGTCTGGTTAATTTACAGTATTCAGATTTTTCAGTATTCAGACTTTACATTAACATTAAAATTTAAGAGAGTCAAATGATAAGATGTGTTCTGCAAAGCAATAGTTTAAGATAGTTTTATTGTGAAATGATAAAAGAATATACATGTATAATCAATAGATAATATTAATCTATAAAATTAAAATTTCATTGGGGAATTTATTTTTTTTATTTTATTATTAGAATGTGATTATTATATAATTAACAGTGCTTGAATTTAAATATTAAACTGAAGTTGATATTAGGAAAAAATCTTTATATTCCAATATATATCAATAAATAGTTTAATTTTAGAGGTAGTAGCAATAGAAATAGATTGGGTAGTAACAGGGTGATGATTGTGAATGGTTTGGATGACTACTTCATCAAACAAGAATATTTTATTCCATGTTAGGAGGTGTAAATATTTTTATAACTAATTTAATAGGCTTATGATTTTGCCCATAACAAAATTGTTAAAAACAAATATAGCTTCTTGATCCAAAACCATAATTTAACTTTCTTAGAACTGTTTTATTTTAAAGATGTCAGTGTTTAACTGTATTCCATTAAATGTTAATGGTCTTAATAATCCCACAAATAGAGGCAGCTTAATTAAATATCTTGAAATAAATAAAACCCTTATAGTCTTTCTACAAGAAACACATTTATTGAAACATGATTTAGATAGGTTGTTATTCAAAGAGTATTCAATTTTTATGGACTAACGCAATCATTCAAAAAGGAGAGGCACTCATATTTTGGGAGAAGTTAGTGACTTTGCCTAGAGTAGTTGATATTTAGTCTGATAAAAATGGTATGATGGGACTGGTAGTACTTGAGATCAAAAAGAAGTATTACACATTTGTGAATGTTTACTGGATTCCTGGAACCGGTTCTAAAGTAACAAAAATATTTAGATATTATAACCTTATATGCAAAAGGATAAATTTTATTGGCTGGTAATTATAATTGCATTTTATCAGAAAGAGATACTAACAAAAATAAAAAACCCAGAATATCTGCCACTACCAAACAATTAAATTATTTCATAAACACAATGATTCTAAAAGATATATATCATTCAAATTGGCAAATTCCCTTAATTACACACATTATTCATTTAAATTTGGCACTCATACAAATATAGATAAAGCTTTTACATCTAATGGGCTATATTCCAAAACTGGTGAAATATTAATAGTTTTGTGTCCTTTGTCTGATTACAATGCTATTACTATTAATTTCAATATAAAATCTAATGATTTAGTCTTTTGGCAAAGAATTCCAGCTTATATTATGAAAATTAAAGGATTTAAAGAATGTTTTTTAAAGCAATTTAATCTGTGTATGGAATTTAATAACAATGGTGATGTTACTGATGTTATCTTATTATTTTATGGAATGCATTGAAAGCATATTTATATGGTAGAGTCAAGAGCTGGTATCTTTGAAAAATAAATCAGTGGTACTGTGAAGCCCATGCACTGGGCCAGCAATCAAGGAGCCTCAATCCTCACCACTAACACCAGTGAGGGGTGTCCACATTGGGAAGGATAACAAATACACAAACAATAAAGACCAATTTCCCCTAAGAGCACACAGAGATCACAGTCAGTCTGGGGCTGGTTTCTCCCTTTCTCTCCAGATCCCCAATAAGACTCCCCACTGGCACAGCTATAGGGTCCAGAGCTCAGCCTAGTGGTCAAGCTAAAACCTCCAGCACCCTCTCTGTCCAACCAGTACTTCGTGTCCCTGCCCAAGTAGCTCTCACACACACACAAACACTTTGAGATATGAGTTATATACAAACACACAGACACTCCTGGGGAAGGCTGGCACAGGTTCTCCAGCCATGCCCCTTCTGCCCAGACTATATGGTAGTACCACTTGCCACCAACCACTAATATCATCTACTAATAAGGCCCTTATCAAAGGGTGCCCTATTACTACTGTGCAATATTATTATCCAAATGGTAAGTGTGACTGAACAGAAAAGCTTATTGGAGTGGCTTGGCCAGTATCACTTTATACATGCAATGTACTCTAGAGCTTAAATTATCTCTACACAAAACAGCTACAGTTGTAAGGTTTAAAAATATTTAATAATAAATAAAAACACAAGACAATACTTTTTTTCTACACAGTGCTAGTCAAGAGTTCAGAGATCACAGGAAAATGCTTAAAATAACACAGTAGAATAATTCTGACATCAATACAGAAACAGCTAGACTAAATCTGACTAAATTCCTATCTAACTAAGAGAAGTCACTGTTCTAAATAAATACCCTACTTGCAAGACAAAGAGCTGGTGAGTTGGATGTTCTCAAGACAAATGCAAAACGCTTTGAGTCTCTCTCTCTGTCCTTAAATTGATGACACAGTATTACTGACTCATTTCCGATTACATCACTTTTTCTCTGGTTCCCAGGCTAACAGAAATTCAGAGTTTAGCAGCCCTTTTGTTCTTGCACCTGGTCTGGAAGCTACAGCAATAAAAGACATTATACATGCAAATTCTAGCAATTAACTCTGGTCTCAAAGCAATAGCAAGAATTCCTTCATCCAGACATCTCAGCTCTGAGTTTTGAGATCAAACAATTATACAATGCTTGATTTATCAGCTTTCTTCCAGCAGAGTGCAATGTGGTTACATTTTTGAAAATTCAACATTTAACACTATTTTCTTCCATTTAAGAGAAAAGGTCTGTGGCTTATATTAATATTTACAAATGACAGAATTATTTACAAAATTCTATCTGGCTAGGCTGGCAGTCTTCACATATTTTCACAGGTACAATGAATTAATTGTTTTACAATCAAAAATTGATAAATTAAAGTTAAGCTTAAAAGCTAATGATAAGGCTACAAATTTTGAATTGAAAGCTTTAAATCAGAAATACATAGAAAATATTAAATCATAAAGTCTCAATAAAGATGGAAAAACTTGAATTGCAGTCATACTCTATTAATCCCAAAAATGTACATATATTAGCCATTAGATCAAAAAGATTAAATAACGTAGATCATACTAAAGAAATTACATATAAAGTTACTAATAACTTTAGTAAAGCAACAGATATAACAGATATATTACACATTACACATAAGTATGCAGTTTTAGAAAAAATGATGAATTAATTAACAATGGTCAATCAAATATCAGTGAACTAACTCATAGCTTTCTAAAGGAAAATATAAAACATAAATTAACTAAAGAGCAAAATGTAAGATTATATAAATCAATTTCCTTCAGATAACTGAAAGAACAAAGTAAAAACTTAAACAATAACAAGGCCCCCAGTATAGATGGCATCATTTCTGAGATATATAAAATGATTCATGAGAATGCTCTAAGGATCCTTTTAAAAACATTTGAAGATGTTAGAAATACATTGAATAGTCCTCCCTCTTGGAAATGTTATTTGATATCTCCATTTTGAAACAAGACAAGGATCCAAAGTTATGCTCAACATATTGCCCCATTTCTATTTTAAACGCTGGTTATAAAATGGTTTATGTCCATATTGGAAGAAAGATTAAGTCATATGATGTCAAACCTAATTGAAGACAAGCAAACTGCTTTTATTTTAAACAGAAAAGTACAAGATAACACCATTAAACTTTTATCTTTGACAAATGTTGCTAATAAAAACAAGAAAAAACTCTCAATCATAAGCTTAGGCTTAGTTAAAGCTTTTGATACTATTAACTGGATATATTTATACAAAGTGTTCAAAGAATATAATTTTTCTTTAGATTTTATAAAGTCAATAATGAAGCTATATAATATTTTATATGTTGTTAAAATTGGATCATTTTTGTCTAGTTCCTTCAAAATACTGAAAAGAATAAAACAAGGATGCCCTTTATCACCTTTATTTTATCACTCCTTTATATGGATGGTGCAGTGGTGCAGTGGTAGCGTTGTTGCATCACAGCAAGAGGTTTTCCAGTTTGATTCCCATCTGGGGTGCCTTCTGTATGGAGTCTGCATGTCCTCCCTGCATTCATGTGGGTTTCCTCTGGGTGCTTCAGTTAGCTCCCTTGTTATAAAGACATGCATCTGGAGTGTTTCTCCCTGGGCCTCCACTGAAAATTGACTTTGTCCCAAGTCAGACTTTCCTGGTTAGCAAATGTTAAATAAAATATTGTTTGCTTTGTAAATACAGCCCTTTGCTACTTTTATTAGAACAAATGCAAATATAAAGGGGTTTTCCATAAAAGATAATTATAGTTCTAAAATTCAGTTATTTGTGGATGATATTCCATTAACAAGTGGTGACACTGAATCTTTATTAGAGCATATTCTTAATTCAATAAAATATTTTGAATAAAATTTATTTCTAAATTTTAATCGTGATAAAACAGAAACGTTAATAAATACAAAATAAATACTTTTTAAAAATATAAGGAATTCAATTGGGAGAATAATCAACCTAAGTAGTTAGGAATTATATAATCTAGTTGGAAAGAATCAGCAGCTGCTGCAATTTTTAAAATTCTAATTAATATTTTATTAAAACTAACAGATGATTGGAAGAAAATGTTTTTTACAATGGAAGATAGACTTACATCGATAAAAATGATAATTTTACTGAAAATTTTATTTCATATACAGTCATTGATTTTACTTCTATCCAAAAAACTATTAAACAGCTAAATTCTATATTGCTTAAGTTGTTGTGGTATCTCCAAAAATCAGGAATAGCCTTTGACTGGCATATAAAAACTGAGAAGAAATGGTTTTCCTAATATTAAATTGTATGATAAATCTGCCATTATAAATATAGTGAGTTATTGGCTAAATTCTTCCTATACTTCAAATTGGAAACTATTATGTGAAACAATTTTAATTTCAAATAGTGTAGTTCAGACATTAATAAAAGTCATTGGGTTATAAAAGACTTTTGTATGAATACCAGACATGTTCCTGTTTCTACTATTTCTGTTAATTATGTTTTAACTTTGCTCAGGAAAGTGATGGATAGTAATTATCTGGTCAAAGATTTATTAATTCTGATGTTTCTTGTAGCTTACACCAATGGTTGTTTGGAATCATTTAATCTAAGTAAAATACTTGATCTTGGAGCAAATGATTTAAAATTGTGGTATCAACTATTAAATGGAAATAAAATACATACTGCTGATCACCACTTTGCCAAATATAATATAAAGAAAAAATAGCTGGTTAAGTGTACAATTTTTTAGGGAATTTATTAACAATAAAATACAAATATCATTAAATATGAATACAAAACCCGTACCAAAAATTTAAGAATTTTTCTTTAAAATTAATAGTGATGTGACCAAAAATAAGTCTTATCTATCAACAATGTATAAGTTATTAAGAGTTGAATTCATTGTCTTTGATTGATCTTATTGGGATTGTTCAACAAAAATTAACAATAAAACTTTTTCAGAAATTAATAAAAAATTATCTTTGAAGTCTATAAGTAACACCACCTTGTCACTCTATTGGATAATTTTTACTTGGAAGTATTTACATAGAAATTTCCCTGATTTATAAAGAAAAAAAAAATAAAATGTTGGAGGTGTGATGAGGTTTTAGATGCAATTTGGCTTCACATGGTTACAGAGTGTAAAATGATTGTTCCACTTTGGGTAGAATTCAGAAACTTTGCTAAAGCATTATGTTCAGACAATTGTACTGTTATGAATTCCTTGATTTTATTTACCGTCCCAATTCCAGATTCCATTCCAGAAATGCAAGTACCTCCATTTTGGTCGATTCTGGCCATTGCCAGGAAAGTCATCACAATAAATTGGAAAAGTAAAAGTATCCTCTCTTTTACTGAATTTATATCTACTTAGCAAAAATGTGTGTGATAAGGAATTACAAACTGTGGATAGCAAAACTTATATATATTACACATAACCATTTATCATGGGGAAAATGTAGATATGTACTGGAAAAGTTGTAATGGTTTTGTTCAATGTGAATTTTTGTTGTGGACCCAGTATATAGTTTTATTTGTTTCCAAGTTGATCATTATATACTGTAAAATTTATATTGTAATTTCATACTGATTTGAAATGTAATAAAAAGTTAAAAAAGGTCACTGCCCAAATAAGTTCCCAAGCCCTGAACAACTGGGTTATCTCTTAGGAGAATGCTGTCAATGTTGTAGATAACAACACAAAGGATGCAATAAAACATGTTTTCGTATTTAATTTCAGTACATAATTTTGGCACCAGTTATTTGGGATAATCCTTCCTGCAGGATGGCTATGTCATTTAGGAATTCAGTGGTTGCTCCTAGCTTGCAGTCATCTGCAAATGTAGTAAGCCAGTGCCTTTGTTATTGGCTTTGGCTTCAGAGAAGTAGATGCCAAACAGGAAAGGTCATGAGTTAAAAGGCACTTAGGTATGTAACAGGAAACAACCACACGGACCTTTTTAAGCCTAGCCATGCATCAGAAATCTCTGAAAAGGTCTGGTTCCCTTGATAAGTATAAGCAGGGGCTTGGGAAACAAAACATCTACAAACAGGGGCCTGGTAGGTGAATTATTGACAGGCTACCTCTGTCCATTAGTGACATAGATGCCAAACCAGTGATGAATTTCCTGTTTCCCATTCAATTGTCCAAGTTACACTTGAATTGGTTTAGGAAAGACCTCTGTTTTACATGAATAGGGAGCCTGCTCCAAAAATGGGTCTGTCTCTGGGATACATAATTGTATCAGCTCCTATTTATATCACAGGCAAGGTTTAAGTTTTTAGAAGGGGTAATTCATTTGCTGTTTATTTTTCAGATATGCAGGAGGTCCATCAATGTGGCATCTGACAATGACTTTTATGCCAGGCATAGATATCCCCTAAACAGCCTTAGGATTCAGAATACAGGGATAGGACTTTGAGGTGATCTGTTAATTATACCCTGTATTCTTTTAGTGATGAGCCTCTGTGGATGTTTCAATTGTTGGATGTGCCTGACTAGGTACATACAAAGGGGTCAATGTACTCAATGATAGTTCTGATGAATGATGAATACAGTGGAACAATGACTTCCTTGAACCCAGGTGCCACACCCTTGTTTATAAGTTGCACAGCATAGAATGATTTCCTCACTACTGTAGACATGTGATGGTCAAAGGCTAGATTTGTATCTATGCATATCCCCAAGTCCTCAACTACTGATTCAAGTCTTAGGGGATGTGTTGCCAATTTAATAGCTACCAGGGGTGGATGACTTCCTGAAGGATACCGTTATGCATTTCATGGAAATTGGTTTTAATCCATGGCTCTGACAAGTTATTTGCCTATGTCAGCCCTTCCTGCAGAACATTAGTATCAGTGTGTGAATCTATGAATTGTCTGTAAATTTGATCAGCCAGAGGTCCTTGACATTGGCCTTGACTTCAGAAAACTAAATCCAAAAATGAGCTGTTCTGGGACCGATCTCTGAGTAACTCTGCTTGTGACTGGCCCCTTTGTAGAGGTGGACTTCCCAGTTCTAACTTCCTGGATCCTGTCTGTGAACCAACAGGCTAGCCACCAAGTGAAATAAGGGTTTATATCTAATTTTTTGAGTTAATCAACAATACCTGACTGGGGAATTCTGTCAAATTCCTTGGCCAGTTCAAGGTAGGCAGTGTTTACTCTTTTGCCCTCATCTATTGCTATGGTGACCTTCTCAAAGAAGTCCACCAGAATGAGTAGGTATGATCTGCCCTTGACAAAACCAAATTGGGTTAAGTCCATTGTTTGGTGGTTTCCTATGTCATTATTTATCATTTCCAACATAATTATTTCCAGAGTTTTGCATATGGGACTAATAATACTTATTAGTCTGTAGTTTCCGGTATTTGTATATGGCCTCCATTCACGAGGCATGAAACCTTTTTGGAGGCTACAGGAAAATAGCAATTCCAGAGGGCCAGATAGGCCATGTTTTATGCTATTTAGAAGTCATCTCGGGATATTGTCTGGGCCCATTGATGCAGTTGTCATGGCCTTAAGGAGAGCTTTTAGGTCCTGTTCCCTAGTGATAGCAGGGGGAGTTACATTTGACTGCATTTCCTAAGGAGAGGTTGAGGGGGAGAGAGGTATATAGTTAGGGCTAAATTTGTTTGCATGTAGGTTTGCTATATCTTCTGGCTCAATATAGGTGGCTCCATTAGCAATGAGCTCTGCATAGAATTGTGTATTGTCTTTGAGGTTGCAAACATAGATATAGAATGCTTTATAATTGTCCTTGGTCTGGGAGGCCAAATTTACCTCAGTAGACTTTAGTTGTCCTCTGAGTGGTTTGTTTGGATTGATGAGAGTGTTTACATCTTGCTGGGTTCTCCACCTCCTTATTGTTGTCAAGATTTTCTTCATACTGTTGTACAACCTATTGATGTTATGATTTTACCAGGGTGGGCTTGTTTTTTTGAGTTAGTTCTGCACTTCTTCTTGATGGGTTCAGCTGTCTCTGCTCAGCTATTAACATGTTTGTATAGGGCTTCTGTGACCAGTTCTGTGTAGACAGCAGTGTTCTCAGGAATTATGTGGACTTGAAATTTTTCCATGGTATCACTTAATAGAAGGACGCTAGCCTTGGAGTAGTTCCTGAACTTTCCATGATTACCTGGAGTTCCACATTTTATTTTTACTTTATAAGAGACCATTTTGTAGTCTGACCTTATCAGAGAATTCATTACACTAGAGAGTGTGCAGCAGTCTCCCATACTAGTGAGGACCAGATCCACTATGTTTTCACTTCTGGTCAGCATTTTAACATTCTAGTCCAGGGAGTTTCTGTTTACAAAATCTAGGAATCTCTGCACCTGCACATTGGGGTCATATGATTCAAGTTAATACTGTGGTAATAAAAGTTTCCCATGAATATGGTATTGGGTGGGATAGTGAGTGTTTCCAGTAAGCTTACATGCATATTATGGGTTTTCTAGGTCATACACAGTCCTGGGTGGAATTCACTGGTGACTGGTCTCATTGTGGAGGTAACTCTTATTTTAATTTCCTGTATCCTTTCTGTGAGCTAGTGAGCAATCCAGTAGGTGACAAAAGGGTTTATTACCAGTTTATGTAGTTTTTTCTACTATGCCTGAATGGAGGGCTGCATCAAAAGCTTAGGCCAGGTCAAAGTATGTTGTGTGTAGCGTTTTGCCTTCTCCCATTGTTCTGGTGACCATTTCAACCATTGATTTAAGCTATAACCATGGTATGTGAGTGGATCCAGACTATAAAAGGATTATAATTTGATCAACTGATTACTCTGTATACACTAACCATCACTGCTGTTCAAAGTTATTCTTCCTTAATGGTACTAGAGGAGAACAAAGAAAAAAAATATGAATTCTGATATTAGTATACAACCCACTGGAATGCAAAAGGGAGCTGTGTCACAGGATAGCAAGACTGAGAGATAAACTATATCTATCTATATGAACATATTTCTGTCTATATCTAGACAGATAGATAGATAGATAGATAGATAGATAGATAGATAGATAGATAGATAGATAGATAGATAGATGCACACAAAAGCCAGAAAGTCTTTTGCTAATTCATATGTATTCCTATTTAAATAACAACTTCCAACTAAGGTTAGGGTACCATGCCTCCATATGTAGCCCTTAAATGAGGAACTGGTTTGGTTTAGCTTAACAAATGTTAGTGTCTTTAAAATGTAAGCAATACCATGTCTGGCAGGTCAGCTTAGAGGGTTAAGGGCATGATCTGCTAACAAACTCCATCTTGTATTCCTGAATTGTGTTCTCTTGATTTCCACTTGAAAACTCTTTGACTATGAAAAGGTCACTTAACAAGACAGTGCTCCTTTGTTGCCCCTGAACTTGTGTTCCGTGCATTTCAGCTGGGTAAAAAATAAATGCACATGCACACTTTGTGTGTGTGTGTGTGTGTGTGTGTGTGTGTGTGTGTGTGTGTGTGTGTGTGTGTGTGTGTGTGTGTGTGTGTGTGTGTGTGTGTGTGTGTGTGTGCATGTGCATGTGTGTGTATTTTTTTCAATGAGCATAATCAGATGTGGACCTCTATTATCCTAGTAGTGTCTGGGCTAAACAGAGCTTTGCCAATAATTTAGGTAGAACAACCAGTTTTTAGGTTTATAGGGATAATAGTGAATGGTGCCGCTGCTGACTGTCCATCCGCTACACACAAACAATGACAACAACAATTATGTGTAATACAAAAAATATATAACACGGGGTCAGTGAGCAGCACGCTAGCCTTTGATGTCACGAATATCAGATGGCTGTGAGTTGTGCTCCTGCACCAGATGCTTGGGGGTCATGTTCCAGTAGTGACACTTTACAACAGCATAGGGGGGGGCTCTGTACTTCAGAAGTGCTGTCCCTCAGATAAGATGGCAAATGACAGTCCCATCTGCCTGAGTTGCAAGTAGTTCAGGCAGATATAAAATCCCTTGTTATTTATCACAAAAGCAAAGAGATTTTATTTTATTATTATTACTATTATTTTAATTATTATTTACTATTTGTTCATCAGCCAAGTGGACTGATCTATTGACCCTTTCAGCTGTGACTCAAGTTCAGAGTGCAGAAAATACATCATGGTCTTTGTAATTAAAAATGTTATATACACAATAATGGTAAGGGTCAGTACAGGTGGTATATGATTAAAGGATCCATCCAGAATGCATTGCAAGATAAAAAAAAAAATATATATATATATATATATATATATATATATATATATATATATATATATATATATATATATATATATATATATATATATATATATATATATATATATATATATGTGTGTGTGTGTGTCTGTGTGTGTGTGTGTGTGTGTGTGTGTGTGTGTGTGTGTGTGTATAGAAATGCAAGCTAATTAATACATAAAATACAGAGCAATCCATAATAAATAAACTTCTATCTAAATGTGAAATATATAAGTATAATATGACACATTAAGAGGCTGAGAAAAGTTTCTTAAATGCTGTTCATCATTTCATCATGTGGGATAGTCAGTTACCTAGCCATTGTCATGGTAGCAGTTGCAAGAAGGTTCAGTAAAGAGATGTTGTTTAAGTCCATCTTTGATGCTTTTAATGGTTTCTGGACTTTTAATGTCAGTAGGCAGGTGGTTCCAGGCAGCAGGGCCTAGTCTAAAGAAGGCACTTCCTCCTCAGATTTGTATTAAAATACTTAATATTTTCTTCATACTTCATATACATACATACATATATATATATATATATATATATATATATATATATATATATATATATATATATATATATATATATATGAGTTACCTTCATTTGATCGACAGCCCATTTGACTGAAACGCATATGATCAAAATTTCATTTGACTGACAACCAGTAATTCAGTACACTTCAAGGCAAATAACAGGGATTGGTCCCCCTCCCCAATGTCGTGCAACTCTGGAGTTGATATATATAGTTAGGGGAGGTGTGGTGGGCGAAGCCCCCTACCTAGTACAGATTTTGAACAAACATCCCCCAACTGTATATATATATGTATATATATGTATATTTGTGGAGGGGGACAAATCCCTGTTTTTTGCCTTGACTACTGGTTTTCAGTCAAATGAAATTTCGATCAGATGAGTTTAGATCAAATGAAATTTCGATCAAATGAAGATAACCCATATATATATATATATATATATATATATATATATATATATATATATATATATATGTGTCTGTGTATATGTATGCATGTATACAGTTCCACTTTACAATTCTGAAATACTGAAATATCGAAATTCAGTATCTCGAGACTGTAAAGCCGAACACTAAAAAATCCGAAACCCCAAAAGCGAGAAATTCAAAATCGCAACTAATCCCACATATACACTCCACACACAAACAAGCACACATACACCTTCCTTCCTACACTACAAACCAACCAAAATACACACAAACACAACAAAACAAACACAAGCGTGGACCCTACATATAAGCAGGGGGCAAACCCCCCACACCCCCACTACTTATATATACAAACTCCAAGGTCACACTAAAAACACAAACACACAAAAAATACCACTATACTCCCCTTGCACAAACACACATCACATATGTACAAATACCACCATTCTCAACACTTACACATTCATAGTCTTACCTACCTACCCTAACCCACACCTCAAAACTCCAAACACAGTCACACACTCTAAAATCCCTACCCAAAACCTCTAGTAAAGCATCATTTACCTGAATCTCCAGCCACATCCACATACTACACCACACATCACGAAAACAGGGAATCCCACCTCATGTATGCGCCTCCATAACAGCAGTTTCAACATTTCCATATTTGGCATTTCCGCATTCGGGATTCTGCACTTTCGCGCAAGTACAGTTTCGACACTTCGGTCTTGAGTTACTGAAATTCGATATTTCAGTAGTTCGAGATTCTGAAGTCAAACCATGTATACACATTCTATACACTGTGTTGACTATCTCTTAATTTATTGTTCACATTCTGTGCCTTAGAATATTGCCTCATAACTTCCTTTCCATGTCTCCCACAAGCATTTCATTATAACTTCTCATATTCTTTTAACTCATTGCTTCCATCATAATACCATAACAACATCTTCTCCATGCAAGATTTACAGTTAATCTTTTTTCAAAAATCCTTTAATTCATTTACAAAAAAGCGTAATTGTTTCTAGTTGTTGTTTACACCTTCGTACTTCATATGTCTTTTCTCTTGTAAGTTTATAAATCACGTTACCTTTAACTGGAAATTTGTATATAGTAGTTGCCATGCAAATTTATGTAACTTGCCTTTTTATCTATTTTTCTTTTTTAATTATTGCATATTTTGTAAATTTCATGTAATCATTCTAAGTTTCCAGTTTTCAGTGGAATTATTATACATATATATATATATATATATATATATATATATATATATATATATATATATATATATATATAGATATAGATTCACTTCATAACACTGAAAACTCAAAACACTGAAAATGAGAAAAGTTCATAATATAGAAGACCAAAACACTGAAATTTCAAAACACTGAAAACTCAAAACACTGAAACTCAAAACACTGAAAACACATATCATGCATATACTGAGTTTAAACATCATAAATCATAGCATTTTCCACCAAGTGTAAGCAGGGGGCAAGCCCCCTGCAACCCCCATAGTGGGGGCAAGCCCCCCACACCCCCTGCTACTTAAATATATAAACTCCAATATTGCACTTAGTGTATTACAGTGCAATCATGGAGTAGGGGGTGTGGGGAGTGCAGGGGTGCTTGCCCCCCTGTTTACACTTGGTGGAAAGTGCTATGATTTATATTGTATAAACTCAGTATATGTATGATATGTGTTTTCAGTGTTTTGAGTTTTCAAGATTTTGAAGTTTCAGTGTTTTGGTTTCAGTGTTTTGAGCTTTCAGTGTTATGACGTGAATCCATATATATATATATATATACAGATACACACAGATATATATATATATATATATATATATATATATATATATATATATATATAGTTTCGCATAATACGTTTTTATGTAGCAAATGTCAACAGTCAAAGTTCTTGGTGAGAATGCTGAAGTTTGCTAATGTCGAGTGTCAGAAATGTAGAAGTGCATAATATCAAGATGTACTTAATGTTAGCACTATGAACAGAAGCATGCAACTGCGGTATTGCTGTACAACAGAGAAACATACCTGTATATGTGTAATCAGAGTTTCTACTCACCTCCGTCTGTCATGAGTACATTACTCCTAGCACACTGTGTATTACTTGTAAACTTGTCCTTTCATTAACTACCATTATTTGCTCAAATGCTTATGCCACAAGGCAGTTTGCATGGTGCTTATATTACCATAAATAAAGGTTTATGATGTGAAATGGCACATATACGGCAGGTATGCGCACAGCATTGCTTTGAGTGTGTAAATCCCACTCTCCCTCAGGTTGTGTAGATGCAAGTGCTGTGATACCCAACCTTGAATGAAGGCTAACAGTGAAGACACTTCATTAATGAATGTGAATGGTCAAGGGATTGCGGGACACTGTTATGTGTTCGTTACGCCCAAAAGGAAAAGAATATGTTACTCATTAATGGGTACTTGTAGTTTCAAGAGAAATCCACTAAAGAGAAGTACCAGTATAAAATCAAGTTATCAGGGCATTGCTATGACAGAGCTGCAGCCAAAGTAGCCACATTAGGAGATGAGCTTATAAAATCAATAGCCTATTTGCATATGCCAGAGCACTCTATGACAAAAAAGTATCAAGTTATATCATCTGTAGGTGAACGTACAAAACAGACAAGGAACTACCTGTCCGAGGTATTATGTGACTGCTAGAAAGATGCAGCACATGATATGACCATGAAGTTACCATCCTGTAGGCTATGATACCATATTTATAGATTATGGTGTAGAGGTGTTATTAAGGAAACAGACAATCCATTAAATGTTAAAGATATAAATCCAATGCATTGACCATTGCAAAATTAGGAATTTATTAATAATTGTAACATGGAAGAGAGTTGCAAAACAGTTGTGTTTATTCTGTGCACATACAAAAATATGCCTTACCTGTTATCCTCTGAAATGTGGACATTAGATGGCACACATGTAATATTCGGCTCCATTATGAAGCAGTTATTCTCCGTAAATCACTGTATTGAGATTGCTGGTTATTATAAAAGATTCCTTTTTGTTGTGTACTACAAAGTTCATGAAGGCATACAGCCTAATGTGGAACACTGTATTAGAATTCTTTGCTGAATGCTTTTTTCCTGCAGCTCAGAAATATATAGTGTGTGATTTTGAACCAGTCACCATTAAGAGATCCAGGCTTAATTTCTCATTATTGGTATGACAGAATGTTTCTTTCAC
>NC_056733.1:35745214-35807714 GCF_019279795.1 Protopterus annectens | reverse complement strand
AACCCATTTAGAACCCACCACTGCCAGAATCTACTACAACTAAACTGGCTAGAACTGAAAAATACACTACTACTCTCCCAACTTACCTTTGTTCACAGGATATTTCACCAACCAAAAAATACCCCTATACTTTCTGACCTTATTTCTCCCTTTTCTAATCTAAATTCACTACGCTCCTCTAATAAACTTCTTGTGAAGCTAACTAAGTCCAATAACATTGCAGGTGATTCTCTATTCTCCAACACCATAGGTAAATACTGGAATCTACTACCTACCACCTTAACTATTACATCATCACCCTTCCTCTTTAAACAAAAGCTCAAACAACACCTAAAAACACTCTGGCTATGCCCATGCATCAATCCCGACTAATCTTATACACCCTCTCTTACCTCTGTTCACTCACTCCCTTCAGAAGACTATCTCAAAAACACCTTTGTTAATTAGCCTCTGATACAAATTAATTTAGAACGTAGTATGGTTGTATGGTTTATAATTGCTTATGCAATTATACTCTTCATGAATGTTTTACTAAAGTATAACTCCCCTGTTCTTTTACTGTAAATAAAAGTAATTGTCCTTCCTAGTATAAATTTCCTACTAGTATATTTTAGATTGAACCTTATTTCTGTTTGCATTCTTACTAACTACTTGCTTTTTTTATGTAATCACTTGTTTGTATTAACTTTAATATGGAGCATTTCTCCCCGGGCCTCTGCTGAAAATGGAAATATATCCAGTCAGACTAGCCCGGTAAACAAATGTAAAATAAATAAAATAAATAAAAATAAAATAATGTCTGCTGCTGAAATCTGGAAGTCTGAATATAGAAAGTGAAGTGACAATGTAAATGGTTATACCTGCATGCATTTCACTTGAATGACTAATTTATTTATTTATTTGTATTTATTACATTTGTTTACCGGGTAGTATCTGACTGGGCAAGTAGCCCGTTTTCATCGGAGACCCAGGGAGAAAAGCTCCAGTACAAAGGTACATAGAAGTAAGTATTAATCTTTTTCTTCTTTCAGCTTTTCCCAGTTAGGGGTCACCACAGCGGATCACCTGTCCGCTCATGACTGGCATTGGAGTTTTACAGTGTCGAGTTGCCAGCCCGGTGCCCAACCTTCCACAGAAGGCACACACATGCACACACTTACACCTAGGGCCAATTTAGAGTGTCCAATCCACCTACAGCATGTCTTTGGGGAGTGGGAGGAAACCGGAGCACCCGGAGGAAACCCACGTGACCACAGGGAGGACATGCAGACTCCGCACAGAAGGCACCCCAGCATAGAAGTAAGTATTAATAAAAAATAAAAATAAAATAAGAACAAGAGTAAGAATGTAATAAAAATACAATAAAATGAAATATATAATACAAATAATACATCATGCATATGATGCGGAGAAATTCTAATAACAAATTAGAACAGTGGTCCATAGGTTCTTGAACATGATTCTTAGAACAGTTGTCCTTAATTTCTTGGTTGATTGAGTATAAAAAGTGAAGCTGTCGGGGAGCATTGCAACAGATACATAAGATACACAAAATTATGTGTCATGTTTACAGAAATAATTGCAATACTGTGGTGTGAAATTGACAGTGAGTAAAACAAATCATTGCAATAATGACACTAGAAAAATAAAATTGAGCAGTAAATGATGACAGACATGGGGAGAGAAGGTGCTAGGAGAGCTGAGATTACCCCAGTGAACAGCACAGACAGAGCCATGATGATGAAAATGATGATGACATGGTAATCATCACTTAAAGCATTATACAAAATATTAGCACTAACAGAATGCCATGTTCTACTGGTTATTGCTATGTTAAGAAAATAATTTTGCCATTCTTTTGGTTGGATCTGGTAGAGCTCTGTATACAGTAAGTCTGGCCATAGTGGGAATGAATGTGAACAGAGACGTTTCTGAATGAACCTTGCCAGTTCAGATTTAAATCTCCGGGGAACATAAGTTGTTCTTGCAGTGACACCTAGGAATATCCAGAAGGACTTCCTTGAAAAGTCTGACTTGGGAGGAATGACATAACCCATACAAATAAAATGTTTCCTATGATATCCCAGGCATTGTCATTTAGTGTGCTGTTCCTCTGGATCTGTATGATCTGAGATTATGCCTGATTTTAACTAGTAAGTTATCAAAACCAAAGAAAAAACACAAAAACCTAATAAATCCAAAAGGTTTGGAGTACCAAACAGCTTTAATCTTGGTACCATGGCATTCTGCCTTCAAGGGATATCAACATATCAAATTCTAAAGTTTAAATATACTAAACAATTAAATGATTGTGTTTCAAAGTTTGTCTATATAGCTCACTATTAAAGTGAACAGTGCACATAATACATAAACACATCCCTTAGTCATGAAAAACTACTAAATTTCCCATAGAACTTCAGCAGCAGCAAAATTACAACAACAAAATTACCATGAATTCTACAGCAGTAACATAATCAAAAAAATTCAACCAAGTTTGCATAAAAAATACAACACCCTCACACACACACACACACACACACACACACACACACACACACACACACGCACACGCATGCACACGCATGCACACACACACACACACACACACACACACACACACACACACACACACACACACACACACACATTTATGGTCATATTATCAATGAAATTTCTTCAAAAATGTAACACCTCCTAATTTAATCCATGTGGGACCAAGGTTCCAAAATTAAAAATGAAAGTAGTCTCCAGCTGATTTAATTTATTAGCAAATAGTGTACCACTACCACAGTTGCCAGATGGTTGGGCTAATACACTAAAAAACAGGGAATCAAAATTTCCCAAATGGGCTTCAATAAAATGTTCTGCCACTGGACTGAAGCTTATATTACCCCTTCTAATATTTCTCAAATGTCTCAAACTTTTAATCTTAACTTTTCTTTTGGTATGACCTATATACCATCTAACCTCATAATACCCACAACCCAGAATATATATAACACCACATGATTGACAATTAAACCTTGCCTGGGAGACAAATTTGTGCCCATTGATCATAGTATTAGATACATTTCTGATTTTATGACACACACTGCATTTTCCACAAGGAAAAGAACCTAACGAACTATTCTGGGTCTGATTGGAAATTGGGTAGTTCAAAAATTCTTTTAAGTTTAAAAATCTACCAAAAGAAAAAGTCACGTTGTGGAAATAAAGTGCTGAGATTATCATCAGCTGTTATCATTTGCCATAACCTTGTAACCACCTGTCTAAATGTGTCTGAAAAGGGACTAAACCTAGTAACATAAAATATTTTATTTTCTGTCCCCTCCTTTCTTGAACTAAATTGAATTATATGTCCAAACTTACTATCCGCATGCAATTGTTCCCTACTTATCACATTATTCAACAATTTATTCTTTGCTTCATTAAGTATAGATTTAAAATACTCTCTGGCCAATAATCTCTCCTCTACTTCAGCCAGAGATTTCTCCTTAGAAGCCATCTCAGAAGTATTCATACATACTCTTCTAAATTCACCATAAGGCAATGACTTAATGAGATGTTCAGGGTGCATGTTGGAAGCATGCGAAAAATTATTCACAGCAGTACTCTTCCTAAATGGAACATATTGAATAACTCCCATCTCATTCACACAAAAATTGGACATTGAGAAAACTAATGGTACTAAAGTCTGTGTGACAACAAAACTGTAAACAATGACTGTTAGAATTCAAACCACCCACAAAGTTCTCAAACTCTGCTACCCTAAAAATATAATATCCTATTTGGCCACGAAGTTTGGAAAATTCCCTTCATTCTTATTTACTTAAATTAAATTGTTTACATTTGAATTTACTAAATTCTTTTTCAGTGTTATTCAACAGCAATTTTTCAAGCATAGCAGCAACAGGAGACAATTTAGAGGGGTCAAAAGGTGTTTTCCACATTAGGTAAACTAGGAATCTTAAGCTGACCATAATCAGTAAAAAAAGCAGTGCTACATTGTATGCTTTCTTCAGTGCTGCAATTAAGTACATTTAAACTATCATCACAGTCATATATAGATACATCTAACAATGAGTTCTCAGAATTTTCAGATATGGATGAAGCATTTCTTTGCATGTTAAATAAAGTGTCTCTAGAAAAAATACACTTTTAAATGAAGTTTGCAACAGAATTTACTAGCTTCAATAAGTACATTAGCAAGACAGGGACATTTAGTGGGAACAAACTTAGCTCCCTTTAACAGCACAACAATAATTGTGTCAGAAAGTGCTAAATTAACAATTTTAAATAACAACATTTCTACCTTGAATTTCACTGAGTCTATTATCAACAATTTATGAAGATACATGTTGCAAATTTCCAAAAATTGATGTTTCCCTTTCTTTTTCTGTTTGCTGCCTGTATTCCCATTGCTGCTGCTGTGCTGAAAACCCTGACAGCCCTGCGATGAACCTGATTGGTTCTCTTGACCAGCTAATCCTGCATTAAGCAGCATCTCAAAAGAGACATTCTTTTTTGACAAAGTTTCAGCTGAAGAATATGAAGAATCATGTCTAGATGACAAAAAACTGTTCTTTCTATTTTGCAACCTTCCCTTACAAGGGAAACAGCAAACTGAATACACAGTACCACTGGCAAAATCATTTATGTCCCTTTCTAGTTTGTTCTTCTTTCTGCCAATTGTTTCAGCTTCCACTTTATTCAGTTTTTGTTTAATGTCACCAAATTTTGTGATAAAAGAGGGCTCAGAAATTTGTCATTTTAGTGAGCTCTCTAGGCTAGTAATCTCTTGCTGAACTTGTTTTAAAGTACGCAAGTTCCCTTTCACTAGGATTTTTAACCAGCCCAAAGTACATTGTAATGAAACCATTCCATTCTAGCAATAAATCTTGTTCTGCCTCTGTAAATCCTCCAGCTGAAAGTCGGTCTATACGTAGACCTCTGGGAGTTATATAAGTTAAATCAGCTAGAGACTACTTTAATTTTTAATTTTGGAACCTTTGTCCCACATGGATTAAATCAGGAGGTGGTGTTAAATTTTTTAATAAATTTCATTGATAATATGTCCATAAATGTGTGTGTGTGTGTGTGTGTGTGTGTGTGTGTGTGTGTGTGTGTGTGTGTGTGTGTATGTGTGTGTGTGTTTTCATATGAGTACACACACACATTATGAGAGGGTGTTTTTATATTTTTTATGCAAACTTGGTTGAATTTTTTTGATTATGTTATTGCTGTAGAATTCATGGTAATTTTGTTGTTGCAATTTTGCCACTGCTGAAGTTCTATGGGAAATATAATAGTTTTTCATAACTAAGGGATGTGTTTATGTATAATGTGCACTGGTCACTTTATAAGTGGGATCTATAGGCAAATTTTGAAACACAATTGTTTAATTGTTTAGTATATTTAAGCTTTAGAATTTGATATGTTGATATCCCTTGAAGGTGAAATGCAGATGTATCAGGATTAAAGCTGTTTATTACTCCATATCTGTGTATGCCTTTTGGATTTGACTAGTAATTGTATGCCAACCCCTACCCTCTACCCTGTTCTGTTATTTTGGAATACTGGATATATTTATTTAACACAGCTGAACAGGTAGTGTTCAGTTTTAGCCATGGTGATGTTATGGCAAAAATATCAAGCACCTTCTGCACTGACCAGGTTTCTGGGTCAATTTATCGTTATGTCATTTAACATTTACAATGGCCTTTTTAGGTACATTAATGCACCATACTTGTATGTGACATGGTGGCAATGACTGAGGGATGTAAAGTGGGGCTTGAAAGAAGGGTTAGGTAGAATGTTAGTCTAAGACTGGAGTTAATGTCACTCATCAAGACAATTCTCCAAAGCGTCAAAATAGCAATTCTAACATTTTCTTAGTCATTGGCTTCCCAGAAAATGAGTACTTGTTGATGAGATGAACCCTAATAAAAGGTGTTTAGAAGATACCCAAAACACACTTTTGATCAGGAGACCTATATTTGTTGGGGAAACACTGAAGAAATGACCACATAGTTTGGCCATGTTTAAGTAATCCTTACTTATATTTGTCAAAATATATGGAAAAATCTACCCAATAAATGGTAAAATGTATATCCATTGAATCCTACTACAATTGTTCAACCTTGTGTGGAACATTTTTTTCCAGCTTGATATATATAAATAAACAGCTTAATTATAGAAACAAAAAAAGTATATTTCAGAAAGAATAATTAAACCTAGCTGTTTGTAATGAATAAATCATCCTTTTAAAAAGCCCTTCTTTATGTTTAGTACATAGGAAGGAACTACAGGGTATGCCTTGTTACCAGAACAGGCACTGTAGTAGGAAATAATGCCTTTATAACAAGACCACCCTTGTATAAAATAAGGGGGGAGACCTACTGGTTAAGCTAAAATGGGTGTCTGTAAATGGAGGACCACTCTTATAAAGTGTTATAATGTTGAAGAATCACAATCAAAGCCCCTGTGCCTATAACAACAAGGTAGTATATTGCCTAGCATTTCACATGCAAAAGCAGCTTGAAGAAATAATAACAATGCATACTATACAAATGTAATACAAATTGTTTGTGTCTTTGCTTGCTTGCTTGCTTGTTTGTTTGTTTTATTAGTTCTTTCATCAGCTGTGAATATTCAGACAAAAAGCTGCACTTTAAGAACAAACTTTTCCTAAAATAGTAACAAGATAATCCACACTGAGGTAATCAGTCATCTTCACTAGCAAGCAAAATGTACTTATCATAGGGCAGCTTATTTTGTGCAGAAATGTTGAATATCTACTGAATCATCTTGAAAACAGTAAAGACGGAATATAACAATTTTATACAATGACAAAAAATTCACAATAGATCCATTTTATATAGCAAACACATTCTGATTAAAGGTTCTTAGCAAGATCAGCAATGAAGGCTGGTTTATAGTTTTAAGAAATAAAATACCTTGGAGGTAAAAATTCTAAAAACAGACACAGCAGCTCAGTGCAGGCATACCACTACTATATATTATGCCAAATAACAGCAATTTTTCTAATTTACTAATATTTAACTGTCCTGAATTTAAAATCTAAAATCATAAAACAAGGATATAGCTCATGCTTTAGTCTCTTCAATAATGGTAAAATTTAAATAGATTCAAAATCAAAGTAATATATTTTAGGCATTAGTAGTAAATGAATGATAGTAAATAGTTTATAATCAGAACATTAAAGAGTTTACCATAAAATTATGTCACATAGTTTTATTCAAAACATAAACCTGATATGTAAGATCCCCATCTTTTGAGCAAATAAAAAAAATAGTAAACTGGAAGCATTTCACTTTAACCTTTTTTTAACCGCATAGAGAATTTTACACTTTGATTATTATTGCCTTTGGGCAACTGTGACCATTTAGAGAAAAGCTGTATTCTAAGAAAGTGCTTTTGACAAAAAAAATGTACCAAGATGATTGGATTAGCCAAAAGACTTCACTAGTAAACAAAAATGCAATACTTTCAGAAATGGGAAATAATAGTCAATCTCCTTGCAAATATTGGGAGAAACAACATTTCCTTTTTATTTAGTAGCACAGATTGGTCAACAAGGTTAAAAATCATCAAAAACATACAAATAATTCCCAAAGAAAATAGAGCCTTATTTTGAAGGCACTGTAACAGATGCTGAGATGAATTTGGTAATCATCTTTACCAAGAGGATTTTAACTTATAAACATTGCAATGGAGGTTACCATGGAAGTGTCTTTTAAACCATCTTAGACTTTTAATATGAAGAATGGTGTTAGTCTTTTGCTCTGTAGATGTAGCTCAAGTTGGTAGTATCCAGATTTCACTTTCAGTTCATTAAATTCTCCAACATTGTTTATTTCAAACATGGCATCATCTTATTTTGTTTTGTCTATTTGTTTGCCAGATGTGAATTTTACAAAATACAGACTCCAAATATTTTCACAAATGATCATTTCATCCAGCAATGTAATTGCAACATAATTATTTTCCTATCTTCTGCCATGAATGCAAAAAGTATGCTGATAAATCATTGTGTTACCAGTTTTACAAAATGGTCTCTGTAATTTCACCTGGAAGTATTCTAAATTTCATGTACATTGGAATAAGCCTTGGTAGCCTTTCAGCATGTTATTCATTTATGTGTTGCTTTTTCTATTAGTTTTAGTTTTTACTTGAATAATCTCAAGTAGTTTTACATTTGAATAATTTATCAATATTGAAAAAAATTCCTTTATATACATAAAATGTGGTAAGCGATACTATCATTATTTATTTTAATTTATAATGTAAAATGTTATAAAATTCATAAATAAACATTTGTGTTATAAAGAAATTCCTTGCTCCTAGTAGTATGTGAAATATTTGTTTGGATGCAATTTTATCTAATTTCCTTGTTTTCCTGAATGTACCTAAAACAGCAAATATAGGTGCCACAGTGTCCTTAGCATTTTGATAGGCAGTACTTTGTATATCACCTACAGGTGCACTAATTTCTGCTGCTTTCTCCCTGTGCATAATTTGCTCTGTTGCTTCACATCTGGAATAAGAAAATTGTCCACCATACTTTATATTCTATCTTTGTATCTTGTTCTACTTTTCTGCTAATATTGTTTCTTAAACATTGCTGCTCTTGGAGGTTACACACTTTAAGTTATTTCAAAAAGGATTTAATTTTGTCCCTGCAGTCAAAGGTAAAATTAGTGAGACATTACTGGATGTTAAATTATTTTTGAGGAATCTTAATTTGGGAGAGATGTTTTCTGTGGCTACCCCTAAACTACCCTGTGATAGATTATATAAGAAGATCAATATTAATCCACCATCACACCCCGTTTTAAGTAACTTTGGAACCTTGGTTGAGAATGAGATTAAGATATACTTGAAAATCAAAAGATGGTCCAGAGGGAATTTAAACAAGGAAGAAGGTACCTTGTTGAAAAACTTGAGTACCAACAAGAATATCAGGATAATGAAACCTGATAAGGGGGGAGGGGTGGTATTAATGGAAAAATGTGGAAAAATTTTCAAATTATTGAATTCAGAAGGTAGGTATTTACAGGTCTCTCAGGGTGAAATTGATGTGGCTTACAGACAAACTGACTGGATTTTGGAAGACAATTTACTTCAAGGAGCTATAGATTGACAGCTATTTAGCTATTCAAGTGTTAATAAACAGGTTATCCTGGGAATATTCAGAATAGCAAAGACTCATAAAGATGCCAACAATCCACCTCTTGGGCCTATAGTTGCCTCAGGGGGCTCTAAGACACAACCTTTGGCTATATATGTGTACTCTAAATTGAAACCCTTTTATGGTTTAGTTGATCATATACTGATTGACTCATGGGACTTTCTATCAAAGATTGGTAACATTACTTACAAAGATAGTCTTGTGTTTATTAATATAGACATCAAATATTTGTTTTCCATTATACCCTAAGATCTGGGTTTAATGTTGTTTGAAAATATGTTTATTGAATTTGGCTTTTTATCAGCTATTGATTTTAGGCTGTTTATGGATAATATGGAGATAGTCCAAAAAATAATTTTATTTTTTTTTCAAGGGGTTTACCTTCATAAGTGCATTCTGCACTCGTGCAAATCCACTTTGTGTGAAAGGAGATTTTCAAAGTTGCAAAACCTCAAAAAAAAAATAGTCCAAATGTGCAATGGGGAAATGCACATTGGCATTCGCTCATTGCAGCTTCGACATTGTGGGTGTGGATTGCACTATAGCGGGGATTGGGAAATGATCCCTTTCCATACTGTAGTGCGCTCTTGGAGTTGGTATATTAAAGTAGCGGGGTGTGGTGGGTGCAGCCCCCCAAATGGGGCGTGCAGGGGGGGTTTGCCCCCTACATTATGATGTGTCTTTGACATTTTAGTTCAAAAGTCAGTGAATCAGCTGTTCGATTTGCTGACTTTTGAACATCTGAGAATGTCGACGTTTGAAATTAGCGAATTTGGCTTGCCCAAATGCACGATCAGTATTGTCATTTCCGACAATATGAAGGTAAACCTTTTCAAGGAGAGTGCTGTAAACAAAAGGACGGAGTGGCCATGGGCACCTCATGTGCCCCGGTGTATGCCACTCTCATAATGTTGTATTGGGAGAAGTATTATGTTTTTACCTCTAAGTTTTACAAATACATTAAGGAGTATTTCCACTTTTTGGATGACATTATGGTATTATGGGATGCCCCCCTGGAGCTTATAATCGAATTTATGGAATATATTGAGCCAACACCCAAATTCCTGAAATTTGCTCACCAGGTGGAAAAGACCAGCATTGACTATTTGGATGCCAGGATTACCGAAGACTTTAGTAGGAAAAGATTTGTATCTAGGATATTTTGGAAAAAATATTTTTCCAACATGTATTTACATTTTGAAAATAACAACCCATATTATCAGAAGAGGAACATTGTGAAAGGCCAGAGCATCAGGGCAGTTCGTATGACCTTCTTGAAGGAAGATTTGCTAGAAGAATTGGAAATTATTTCAAAATTCTTTGTAGCAAGAGGTTACCCCCAGGATTTAATTGTGATTATTAAAAATTATATTTTAGCCAGGTGAGGCACTATGATGTCAATTTAAATAACAATCCCACCAGGGTAGTAGTAGGGGGAAAGAGCACAGCTGCTAAAAAGGGCATTGGTGATGAGCAGTTCTTTGTGGTTACTTACAATCAAGATACTAAGAAAATTAAACAGATTATTTGCAAGTTTTGGGATTTATTCAAATTCATGCCTAATAATTTTACGGTTTTCAGTTACCCACCTAAATTTAGTTATAGGAGGGTAGCAAATCTAAAAAAATGTGTTTGAGTAAAATGCTAATACGGTTAACACCAGTGGGGGGGCTAGAAGGAAGTTAGGTACCTATGCTTGTGGACATTGTTCCCAATGTACATTTGTTGCTAACAAATGTGAACTGTGTATACCTAGCCTCAATAAAAATTTCAATATGCCAGTAAAAGGATATTTCAACTGGCAGTCAAAAGGTGTGGTTTATGTGGCTTACTGCGCCCATTGTTATGGTTACTATATAGGGAAAAATGAAAGGAATTTAAAACACAAACTTTATGAACATGTCCATGATATATACAAGAAAAAGGAAACAAATGCTTTATTTAGACATGTTATGTCATGCAGTAATGCAGAGTTTAAATTTTGGGTATTAGAACAGGTAAAACCTTTTGAATGGGGTGGTGTTTGGGAGACCAGGTTAGAGTTCTGAGAATTAATATGGCAACTTCAGCTGGATGTCTGTACTAGTCCTGGTTTAAATGACCACCTATCTATTGTTCCTGCCTTAAAAATGAGAGCTTTAGTGTAGGTTTTACACATGCGGTGTTAGCTGACTGTGGCAAAATTATATATTGTTTTACGTGTTATATTTACATGTGACTTTTATATTTTTTATACATACTTTTATATATACATGTGTTCCTGACAGCATTATTACTGCTATTCATCATTTTTTAAAAGAGGTTTTTTCTGTGTGGAATATAAGTGTCTGACAATTTAGTATGTGTCTACCCCTTTTAAAATGAATGGTTAGGGTGATGAGGAAGATCTGTATCCAATGAATACGCTTATTTTAAATTGCATTGGCCTATCCTATGTGTTTGTAGAGTATCTATATGGAGGGAATGTAATGTAACATTATTCTGATGAAGTTTCATGGTTTGAAACAAAAAGCACTTTAATCTAATTAAAAGTTTTATTTTGTGTCTGTGGAAGAACTTGTCTGTTTTTGTGGTATCAAGAGAGGGACGGTCCTTTATTGGGCTTCTGTATTCTGCTGGGCTGTTTGGTTACTAATTTGATGGTGTCTACGTGTTTCAGCTAATTCACCTTTGTTATATTACATTGCTGGTCTTTTGCTTACTGTAATAAAGTACCTCATCTTATGTTTGCATGCTTGCCATTCGCTGAACACATAGAATTGCATGATATAGCCCCCTAATATTGCTGCACAATAATGTTGGAATCTATAAATAAGCAAATGGAGAATGGCGAAGGCACAGTGACACAACAGCCCTAACTGACTGCAAATTTTTCATCAAAGAGCAAAGGAAATTCCTGATAAAGTCAATTCCTTTCAAACGGGGGAAATTATATTCCTGAAATAAAAGCAGATATCCAACAAATGCCTAACCGTTTTCAATAAAGTTCACATATAGCCATGTTAAATGAAGAGCAGATCTTGTCAGCAGAATTTATACAATCAGAGTTGGATAACAAGATCAAGACATTACAAGTTAAGTGGTGCTTAAACATAGTGGAAAGACATATGGAAAAGTATAGCAGCAGTCAACATGGCCATGCAACCAAATGTTTAGAGTGACAGGCTTATGTGCAGTAGGTGCAGAGTTTGAGCACACAAACAGGTTATTTTGTAAATACACATTATGAGAATAATGTTAAATCCCGATTGCATTTTGTATGATTACTCAGACAGGTTATTAAATTTATTTTGCAAATACACATCTATGTGAAGTACTATTAAACCTTCATTGAATTTTGTATGAATACACAGATAGATTATTAATCAGTTGTGTTGTAAATACACATTATATGAGAATTATGTTTAAACCCTTGATTGCATATTGTATGTATGCACAGAGATGTTATTTAGCATTTATGTGGCAAATGCACATTTATGAGATGTATTTTTAAATCCTGCTTTGCTGCACTCAGCTAAGCTCCGCTAAGCAAAGCTAAGCCTTGTCAAGCACTGCCATGTTTTAGCAGTGTTTAGCTGGTTTGCACACTGCTAAGTGGTGAGAAGCACTGCTAAGCAATGCCAGTTTAAGCACTGCTCAGCTGAGCTCAGCGGGTTTACATGGTGCTAAACGAAGCACCACATTTTTAAAAATTCCCCAATGGTGACAAAGGGTGGGAAAACAGGCTTTTTTAAGTGCAACAACAGAACCGGTTGGAGTTTGAACTTGGCAGGAGCTATGGCAGGTGTTGGAGAGGGTGTGTGCTTCCAGGTGCAATGGTGGGGCATTCTAAAGTCCAGGGTCATGGTTGGACTACTTATAAAATACTATGATGTCCAGCTGCTGCAGGGCCAATGCCAAGGGTTGGAGTACAAGTCAGAAGCCTGGGACTGGCTGGCATGTGATCTCATCAGTGCTACAGGTATCTCCTGCACAGGTGAGCAGGTCTGTCATCATTTTGATGATCTGAAGTGATGGAAGAGGTGACTTATGGACACCTGGGTCCAGGATGCTAGAGATGGGAATGCCCCCCCCCCCAAGTTTGCAAGTAATGTTTGCTTTGTTTTACCAATACTTAATCTGAATGTATGATAGACAGGTATGCATAATGGTGTGCTTCTCTTCCTACAGCTGCAAAGAAGAGAGCTCACAACCTACAGGCCCATGCAGGGCACCTGGCCAGGTTGCACTGTGAGTGTGGTGCGTACAGATGTATCTTGCAATCTATAGTCATTTAAGCAAGAAGGAGTAGTGTATTATCTGCTCTTAGGCATACATAGTTTTGATTGTACTACAATGAATGCGGTCATAGAGCTGGACTGCAATAAGTGAGGAATGCCAGGTATAGTTCAATAAAGATGAAAGCATGAAACCTGAGAATGCTAAGGAAATAAAGTTTTGACTACGTTAATTGTGGTATTACAGCTGTTTTGCAACACCTGGATTATATGAACTATCCTGCAATAAAGACTGAAAAGAATACCACTCACTGCATGAAGTCTCCCCTAATAAAGCTGTGTTTTACAATGTGTGTGCATTTTGGACTGTTGTTCATGAAATCGAGTATTATACCTGCTGTGAACTAAAAACACAAATAATACCACTGAGTGACTGAAGGCTAGCTAATAAAGAGTGTTCTGCTAAACTGCAGATTTGGAACTGTACTAAAAGATATAATGCATTATATTTGTTCTGCACTAAGATCTGGAGCAATAATAGGAATGCCCAAGGTACATTGTGTATGTCAGGATTGGCTTGTGTTAACCATTGCATTTCAGCTATATGCATTCTTGCTGTTAGGTATGCTGCTGCAGGTAAGTATGAAACTGTAATAGCTGTAGACTGCAAATATACCATCTGCAGCTGTATATGGGTCAGGTAGCCAAACCAGCACTCTGATATGGTTTGTACACATCACAGATATGTCCACTCACTAGGGGTATATGGTGTACACCTGTATTCTATGTATTAATGTGCAAGTCACCTAAAATCTTTGTCATGCATGAATCTCATGCATGTGTGTTCAACTGTTAGTCCAGTCTTGTGTAACAATCTACTTCTATTACCAGAACAAACACAAATACCAACCCTTTCTGGTAAAGAAGTCCCAGTAAAGAAAACCAAAAAATTAATCCAGCAAGACAGAGGGACTCCAAAACGGCCAGTTTCAATAAAAAAACTTTTATTGTCGACACCACAAGCACTTTCACAGATTAAGCTGCTTCTTCAGGTAATGTTTATCAAGCTAAAAAACTCAGTTTAAATACCATATACTATCTCCCTTAATTAATCATGCGGCATCAAGGCACTCAAATTATTTAAACAAACAGTCTCATAAAAGCATATGCATAGCACTTAAGTCCAGAAATCGTAATAAATTCATAAAAATGCATATGTAATAAATATATATATATATAGATATATCTATATATATATATATGTACAAACATTCGTCTTAGGTTCCTAGATTTCAATTTAGGTTTTTATAGGGATCACATCATTGAGTCTATGCCCACTATCATGTCTCTGTCTAATGATCCCCTTAGACTCAAGCTGCTCAGTACTATTCCTGATGTCACCTCCTCTTAATGTCTCGTGCACTCTCCCTATAACCAAAATGCTCAGTACCACTGGCAATGACATGTTTTGCAAGGACATTAATTTTATTCCCTTTGCTAATATGATACAGATGTTCCTTTATTCTTTCTTTAAGTGTTCTATCCATCTTGCCTACGTAACATTTTGAGCACAATAAACCGTGAGCCAAGTAAACAATGTGGGAGGTGCTGCAAGTGGCAAAGACTTTTAACCTATATATTCTACCCTGGTCAGGGTGTGTGAAAGTAGAACTGCTGTCAACGTAAGTACATACACTGCAAGTGCCACATGCTAAAGTGGCATTACTGCTGTATTCATGCTCATTCCTTGTGTAACATAAGGTCCTTTTTAAGGATTTCATGTTCCTAAATACAAACCTGGGGTGGGCTCTATCACTCAGGAAATATCTTTGTCTGTCATAAGGACTTTACAGTGTTTTGTAATAACATTCATGTACATGGAAACATTATTAGAATAATATAATGGTACCCTCAGTTTACACTGATTGTTCCTATTATACATTACTCTGTCTGATGCAGGTTTTGAAAAAGAAGGTTTAACTGTGGTCGCCCTCAAGCTTTTAACCCTCTCTACATTTTCAACTATTTCTCTGTCACTATAACCTCTCATCCTTAAACAATGCTGTGTAGTTTCTACCTGCTCTTGAAACTCCTTTTCATGTACATTTAACCTGGAGGCTCTAAAGACTTGATTCTTGACCACGTTACTAAAAATGTGGCTGGGGTGCATATTATACCTATACAAAAGATGGTTGACATGGCATGGTTTCTTATACAATTTAGTAAAAATGGAGCCATTCCCATCCACTTCAACAGTAACATCAAGAAAATTCATACCGTGTGTTGCATTCATAGAAAAGCGTAAATAATTAGTTGTATTATTTACATGCACCTCAAACTCTCTTCACTGCTGTTTAGTACCTACCCACAGAAAAAAACAAATCATCAACAAACCTTCTATAAAAAGGTATAAATCTGGAGTAGGGTCCCTCAAGTATATGCTCCATTTCCCACATAGCCATCACAGTGTTGCCATAGCTATTGGCACATGAAGTGCCCATAACTATGCCATGACACTGCCAATTGATGGAATTATTAAATACAAAAACATTATTTTCCAACACTATTCTCAATATAGTACAGACAACAGAGATTTCCATCTCTTCCAAGTTAAAGTGTGCAAAAACTTTTCAACCTTCAAAACCCCTTCATCAGTCAGTATGACAGTGAATAAGAAGGCGACATCCATAGTGACAAAAATAAATTCATGCATAAAAAATTACCAGTGTTAGCATCTAAAAAAGCAAACAGATTGTTCAGAAAATGATCAGTGTCCCTCAAAATAACCATATTATTATTTAGCAATGATCTCAAAGTCTTTTCCAAATAAATAGAGAGAGACTCTGTCAGCTACAATGGAGTGCATAGGGAGATTTTGTGCATTTTTATAAACTTTTGGAAGATCTTGTATTATAGGCAGTAGTGGGTCTATAACCATAAAATAATCTAACAAGTTCTTATCTATCATTTTCTCTAGATACAACTTGTTTAATGAATGTGTGATAACTAACTTCATGGACTCAACTCTTTTTTTGATTAATACATTCAAATGGGAAGTTAAACTCCCCACTGCAAGAATTAAAACAAAGCTCTAGTACCTCAAAAGTCAGTGGCACATGACACCCTTTAGTCCAGCAGAAGCTGCCATTTCCTACGCCTTGCAAGGAATGGAAGCTGGAAAAGCAGCGCACCCCTTCAAGGAGTCACAGCAGAAACAAAAGTAAACAAGAAGAAACCCATTTGAGTGCTCCCAGCACAAAGAAAGCCAGTAAGTTGACTGATGTTATTTTCAATTACTTAATTTTAAATCTTTCTGCATATCATCTTAGAGTGTGAAAGAAGCATTTTACAAAAGGGGCTTTCATTTTTTCCTAGACAAACTTCAGACTTTACTGAAGTTATATTTGATGTTAAACTGTTTGTAAGGAATCTAATGTTAAAGCTTATGTATAAGGATCAAAATGTAATGTCTGAGAACCAAGTTTATAATAATGCTGTTTTTTTTTTTAAAACAAGTGTTTTTGCACTTGTGTTAAATCCTTTGGTTAGTGCATTTGAGAAACTATGTGTTGAAATGTATAGTATTTACAATCAGCACAAGAAATGTAAAATGCATTACAATTTAAGTTAGGATGAGTACAGTGCTTTGAAAAAGTTAGAAGAAAATGATAAGATTGTAATTAAACCTGCACACAAGGGGGGACCAATTGTTATAATGAGCACCATTTGGTATAATGAAGCTATGAACAATATGCTAGAAGATAGGAAGGTTTATTTAACTATTAATCAAAAAAGAGTTGAGTCCATGAAGTTAGTTATCACACATTCATTGAACAAGTGTTCACTGAAGCACAGTACAGTGGGGATAAGGAAATATATCCTTTTCCCCACTGTAGTGCAATCTCGGGGTTAGTATATTTAAGTAGCAGGGTGTGGGGGGTGCAGGGGGGCTGGCCCCCCCTGCAAAAATGTGTTTTTACTGTTTATTGTATTGCTTTTGCCAATTCGGTGAATTGACTTTCACGAAAGTGCACTTTTGCTAAAGTGGGCTCGATCTTCTGATTTTTGAAAATGTGAGTTTTCGATAAACAAAACTAGACCTGTCTGAAGTGGCTGTATGACATAGTAGTGGGACTTTGCCCACAGGGGACGCAGCACAGTAGATAGCATTAATGCATGTGGAGACATACAGCACACTCTGTCACGGCACACAGGGACATAACCAGTATTGCTATTATGTTGGTGATAGTGACATACATAGTATGTTGATAGACTGCAGGGTATGGCATGGGAGGTAACTGTGGATAGGGCATGGCACTTTGGGTGTGCAATGTCTGTATATTGTGGATATCAACATGTCTGGTCCTGTGATGTGTTCCTCATCTTGTCTTTCAGAAAGGATGTATAGAAGGAGGCACCCACCATTTGCAGGGGCTGAAAATAATGTCATCCTGGATGGCCTCAGACTGCATCACGTCATTCTGCTGTCCAGGATTCACCACAATCATGACCAATGTTCAGCACTGTGGACTGACCTCATCACAGCAGTCAACAATATAGGGCTACAGGATAGAACCTATGATCAAGTCTGACACCAGGCCACAGATATGGTCAATGCTGAACAGCAAAGGGCTGCTGCTGTGGCCAGGGACCATGCTGCCACCAGTGGAAAGTCTGCAGTGGAACAACCACTCTCTACCACAGTGGAATTCCTGGCAAACCTAGGACCAACCACCAGCTCTGAAGCATCCATCACCCCATACATCTTGGAGGTGTGTGCCACAGCATCAACAGCAGAGGAGTATCCAGGTACGTTTCCTGTATTCATCAGTGCAATGCTGTATCAACCATTGTTGCAGCCTCTGCATACCAGTACATGGGTGCCAGGTGTATCTGCACTGCAGGAGTTGGCTTTAACACACAGTTCTGCACACATACTCAAAATGTCAGCAATGTAGGCAGTATCACATTAGTTACTGTACATGTTAATATAAACACATATTACCCTATAACAATGCCACATTTGGTGTTGCTGACAATACATACCTCACATTTCCATAGGTATGTCAGGTATGGCCGGAGTCCAAGGTTCTGCACCTGGTAAGTGTGCTATGTTTGTTGTATGGATCATATATACCCTACAAATGCTAACGGCTGACATTTTGCCCTAGACAAACTGTTATGCTAAGCCAGAGTACAATACTTGTATGCTAAATTTCGGATAGCTTAACTGACGTGCTTTGAATGGGTAATCACAGTTGTGTATTTGTAGGAGTAGTAACACATATGCATTTATTTTTGAGGAGGTCTATGCAGTCTGCTATACAGGAGGCAATCAGTCACAGATGGCTGTTCACACACAATATGGTGATGGTACATACCTGAGGCAGTGACATTAGAACTGCAATAGTATGCTCAAGATGGGTGTAGTCATTTTTAGGTGTAGCTCTAGCACATTCACTGACATATTGCTTATTGCACAGGTATATAGTACTGTCAACATTAACCAAACGTACCTGCAGTGCATGTTAGAAAGGGCCTATCTTGTCTGTGTATGTTGTAGTCTACTTGTGTGTTGTGCAAGTCATTGGAAATAACACTGGTATGTGTAACACAGTTGTGGCTCCTCACCTGTATGTGTATGTGTATGGATTACCATACATAATAGTGCCAGTAGTAATGTACTTATTTTGTGTTCCTCCTCACAGGTGACCCTGGGGGTTGGAGTGTGTCCCCCTCACAACCTGATGCGAGTGTCTCATTGGACTCTGATGATGATGGTGGCCATAGTGAGACACAGGTGGGGTCGTTGGGTGCTGAATCTGTCCTATGATTTGCACACACATACCCAGTCTCCTGTGGCGACAGATATCGGACAGTCAGAGTGTGGCAGCATCAAACAGGATAGTGTGGTGACTATAGCATCAGTGAGTTTGGACACTAGTCATAGGCAGAAGGCTTGCAAGGTTCCACACAGGCACATTAACAGGGGTGTTTGAAGGAGGACTGCTGCCCATCCACCACCTGTCACAGGTGACACATCACTGGTCACTAGATGCATGTTTTGGTCCATCATGGAGGCGCAGGCACCTTCCAAATGCAACACCAGATGGATGCTCAGGATCATGGATGCATCACTGTCTGACATCTGTGACTCCCTCCACTACATTGGTGATGCCACAGTGGGGTGAGACATTGTCAGTCCTTGACCCCACATTGTCTGTGCTAGAACATGTGGTGGGAGTATGGTGTTGGACACATGGCCATAGGTCAGTAATAACATCTACTGAGAGTCCATGTGGCCATGCACACTCACGCTCCCATAGTGGCAGTACCTGCAGCAATACAGAAGGGAGGGTGCTGTCTACACCATGATGTGGCAGGCCATGGGCACATGGTCCTGGGTGGTCCCTTGAGGGACACGGGGCCAGCAGATATCAGTCACCATCAGTGACTAGTACCACATCTGACCCTGGGCATGGTGGTGCCAGTGCAACTCCTGACAAAGCCAGTTCCCGTGTTCATGGCCAGAGATGGTGAACTGTCCAGTCTGCCATGCTGTCCACAGCTGTCCAACATACCCATGTGTAGGGCTAGCACATAGCTTGACTGTGTGCACACACACATTCATACTTCACTGTCACATGCAGGTCACCAACAGACACATGATCCTCTCCATGGTCCAGCTGACCAGCACCCCTTCCTGACTCCCACACATGATGTCAAATGTTTGACACAGCCTAGGCCTCTGTCACCCCCCCCCACACCACACCCTGTGCATGTGATGATACCTGTGCCACATCCCTTCCAGCCATACCATCGCTGCAGGAACATGCAAATATGTGTCTGATGCACAGAGTGACTATAGTACATTACATGACATTTTAAAGTGCAGTTGTGCTATGAATGACAGGTGCTGCTGTATGCTGGCATGTGTCATCAGTACACATTAAAGTGTTTATACCTTTGCTGCATCATGTTAGATTGGTGATGGCATTGCAGACTGACACATGTCTCTCAGAACCTTGTATGTTTCTGGTGCAGGGGTTTGAGTGGCTACACTGTGGAGACTTTGTGGCAATACAGTGGCTCAGGATGGCATGATAGCGAAGCAGAAATATGATATCAGCAAAGTACGGCTGTATATGTGCATGGTTACCTAGGTGCATATGTGTAGAGCAGTGTGTCAGGGGCAATGAGGGTGGACAGCTTAATCCTGTATGCAAACTCCCTAACAAAGCATGCTACCCTTGATACATGTCACCTGGGTGTTGTCTACCTACAAATGTAGGTGGTGGCAGATAGCATTTAGGCCTATGTAGATGCTGCCTATTTAGAGTCAGCAGCTATTCACAGGGCCTTAAAATGTATAATCATTACACACAAACAGGCAAGACAGACAACCTGCTGTAAGGGGATATATTTACACAAACACACACACACTCACAGAGTTGCCCTTTTTGAGAGCAGAACCCCTACCTATCTAGGTAGTATATACTATAGTGCTACATATTTATTGCAGGGGCCACAGAGCTTATGTATTGTAATAGTGTCTGCCAATGCTGTTAAGGTGGATGACATCAGCAGGCCCTGTAAAGGAGGACAATGTGGGGCTTGACAGGGCCTCAAAATGTATAACCATTGCACACAGATAGGCGAGACAGACACACAGCTACAAGAGGGGAATATTTACAGACATTCACAGATTTGCCCTTTTTGAGATTAGAACCCCTACCTGTTTAGTAATACATTCTACAATACTACATACTTATCACACTCGCCACAGAGCTTACGTGTTCTGAAAGTGTATGTCAGTGCTGTTCAGGTGGACTACATCAGCAGGCCCTGTAAAGGAGGCCAATGGGGGGGGGGGGTTGACAGGGCCTGAAAATGTATAACCATTGCACACAGATAGGCAAGACAGACACACTGTTGCAAGTGGGTATATTCACAGAGTTGCCCTTTTTGAGATTAGAACCCCTACCTGTTTAGTGGTATATATTATAATACTGTGTACTTATCGCATGCACCACAGAGTTTACGTGTTCTGAAAGTGTATGCCAGTGCTGTTAAGGAAGATGACATCAGCAGGCCCCATAAAGGAAGCCAATGGGGGGTTGACAGGGCCTGAAAATGTATAACCATTGCACACAGATAGGCAACACAGACACACTGCCACAAGTGGGTATATTCACACAAAAACACTCATTCACAGAGTTGTCGTTTTTGAGATTAGAACCCTTAGCTATCTAGTAGTATATACTATAGTATTGTATACTTATTGCATGCTCCACAAAGCTTATGTATGCGCTGAGTGTATGCCAGTGCTGTTAAGGTGGATGACATCAGCAGGCCCTGTAAAGGAGGTCAATGGGGAGGAGTTGACAGGACCTAAAAATATATAACCATTGCACACAGATAGGCAAGACAGACACACTGCTGCAAGGGGGTATACTGACACACTCACACACACACACACACACACACACACACACACACACACACACACACACACACACACACACACACACACACACACACACACACACACACACACACACACACACATTCTCATAGAGTTGCCCCTTTCTGAGATTAGAACCCCTACCTATCTAGTAGTATATACTATAGCACTATGTACTTATTGCATGCGCCACTGAGCTCATGCATTGTGAGGGTGTCTGTCAGGCTGTTAAGGTGGATGACATCAGCAGCTGTTGACAGGGAGGTCACTGTTGTGGAGGACACTAGTCACAGGGCTATATAAAATGATTGACCATTGCACAGATGTAGGCCTGTCTGTACTGCTGTATGGGAAATATATACATATACACACACACAACATAACTGGTGTGGGAGAAGAACCCCTACCTACTATGCCACACTAAAGCTCACAGTATTAGTTGTATGTGCCACCAGTTACATTCAGTGTATACGTGGCTGCAGCACTTGATATATATATACATATATGTGTGTGTGTGTGTGTGTGTGTGTGTGTGTGTGTGTGTGTGTGTGTGTGTGTGTGTGTATGTATATATATATATATATATATATATCCCTCTCTATCTCTCTCTCTCTCTATATATATATATATAGCTGTATATATATATATATATATATATATATATATATATAAGTATATGGATCTAGGACTATTGAACGACCCGACAGGCAGCTGACTGTAATTTTGTCCTTGTTCAGCCTGGTGAGTGGGACATCAGTGTGCCTGATTATAGAGTCACCTATGACTAAAGTGTTAGGTACGTTGTCTTGCCTTAGGGGCTGTTGCTGGGTGGCACACTGGTGTTGTGAGCTATGTGATACTTTGGCTGTGATTGGTGTTTGCATTTCAGCTTCGGAGGTCCTTGTTGCTTGGACAGGTTACAGTTAAGGGCCACCGCATATGTGGATTTAATGTTGCTATGTGTGGGTGTTGGTGGTGTGGGTGTAGAAGGGCTATTTTTTCTTGAGGAGTAGTGCATGTGTTAACCTTCTCCTCTTGACTGTCTAGCACAATCTTGGGTGAAGAGAGCTTTGCTTCCAGTTTGGCTATGTAACTGCATCTCTCACAGGTTAAAGGGTAGTAGAAGGAGAGGGTTGTCTGTGTACATGAGGCAATTGCTGCATTGCTCCAGTATGCCCAGATTCACCAGGTGGACATGAGAAATCACCAAAAGCTGACCCTTGAACATGCCTGGTTTGGTGCTTTTTTTGTAAAGTACAGGAGCTATTTTCCCTTGCCTTAGCAAGGTAGTTTGCAATTATAGGCTGTTTAGTGCCTACAATTAATTTCTCCTTATTAACAAGGAGAGTTGAGTGCTTGTATCAGTTTAAGGCATCCTAGTGCTTTCCAGCAGGTATTAGAGCAAGTGCTAGTCACAAGGATGCTTAAAGGTAAGATGAAAAAAAATGGTTTAGCCTAAACACTGCAGTGTGCACTAGATAAGTTAGATGTGAAAGTAGGTAACTTAAGTTTTACCTGTCCAAAAAGTTAAGTTTTAGTGGAGAGTCACTATTTTTAAAACAGCAAGATAGATTGAAAGGGGGTGGTCACTTTTGTATTCTGGTACTACGAAATACAGTAGGATGGCCAATAAATTCAAATAGTTGAAGGGGAGTGATTTCACAAAATGATAATTTTGTGCTTATTCACACAAGCCACTGAAAGCAGAGAGGAAATGAGATATATGGTCAAATTAACATAAGAGGCATGCAACTAAAAAGACAGTGGTATTTAAGAACATGACAGTAAGTGGGTGGGAGGCTGGGGAAAAAATTCTGCCTGACTCACAAGAGACAGAGCTGTGGTCTCTTTTGAAGTTTTAATATGCAATTAAAAGCAGAATACAAGTAAAACACAAGGTAAAGAAAACAAATCACAGTATTCAAAATATAAAAAGGCAATAAAGTAATACAAAATACAACAAATAAAAAGCAAACTAACCTTTCCTTCACAGCAAAGTGTAGCATAGTCTGGGTGAGCCTTTCTAGTAAAGCTCTGAAATGCTTTATTGTACCCCTTAAATAGAAGGTTTAGTTCCTAGCTCCACCCCCTCAGTTCACAAATGATTAACCTTAAGTGGCCTCTTCTGTCTTATGTATGAGTCCTTAATTGATCAGTTGTAATTTCTGCCTGACTCACAAGAGACAGAGCTGTGGTCTCTTCTGAAGTTTTAATATGCAGTTAAAAGCAGAATACATGTAAAACACAAGGTAAAGAAAACAAATCACAGTATTCAAAATATAAAAAGGCAATAAAGTAATACAAAATACAACAAATAAAAAGCAAACTAACCTTTTCTTCACATACACTTTGATCCCTACATATTGAGGAAATAGAACATGTTGCCAGGTTGTTTGGGACAGCCCTGGGATTGTGTGGTTGGCTGCTATAACCTTGAAAACATACTGTTACTGCAGTTGTATGAGAACACAGCTGTGTTAGGGGTAGGGGACTCTAGCATTGACAGTCATGCATCTTTCCTATGATCCCACTGTTTGGCATTTCCCTTGCATACTGCAGTGGGTTTTGCTGCCTTGTGGTCTACTGCATATTATGGGGCAGTCAGTAATTGACAGAGAGTTCCTGTTGTCCCACATAGCTGTCAGTTCTCTGAAGGTATCCCAGTAGCCCACTCTATTCTCTTGCATACATGCAGCAGGTCCATACATATGCTACCATAGTCTAATACCCCATACATTTGTTGTACAGAAGACTGACTTAACTTCTGAATGCTGCAGTTGAGATAGGGCTTCAGGGCTGACTCTGATGCACGCAGTACACAGCCAATATATGGTAAGGTACAAGTTGTGTGGTCTGGCTGGCATCCTTTTTACTATGTATGTGAGTCGGAGTGAGGTGTCAGTCCCCAGCACCCTAGATTGTCAGTGCATGTGCTATGCATTGCCTCTTTGCCAAGGCCAGGGCATGCTGGGCATGCCTACATCTGCCTACAAGGACAGTCTCAGGGGGTTCCTCCTTCGAGTCCCCCTGAGGGTGTGGCTGTAGAGACTTTGGCACTGGTGGAGGGCTGTGTGTCCCTTTCCTGTGATGATCCTGCTGCAGATGTTTCCACAGGATCATATTGTGTAGCATGGCACATAATGTGAACATCTGTGCACATGTGGCTGGAGAGTACTGCAGGGCTCCACAAGATATATCAAGGCAGTGAAAGCATGACTTGAGCAGCCCAAGCATGCTCTATGATGTTCCTAGTTTGTGCGTGTGCCTCATTATGGCATTCTTCAGTAGGTGTGTGTGCATTCCTGATGGGTGTTATGATCCACGGTTCCAGTGTGTAGCCAAAATCCCCCAGTAGATGGCCATATGGGATTTTCCCCCCGGCAAACATCTGTTACAGCTGTGATGTGTGCCCAATATGGGAGTCATGATAACTGCTAGGGCTGCCAGCACACACACTCATGATAGTGCCCTGGGCATTGCACATGACCTGGCAGTTGATGGAGTGATACCCCTTGCTGTTGATGTAGACTCTAGCATCCTCATTAGCTAACTATGATGCATTCCACCTGCCAGGTATATCAATGAGGAGTTTTAATGGCCCAGTGTCAGTGGAACAGGTCTTATCAGTAATTTAGACATGACTGGCTTTCCTAGGTTATTTCCTTTTTTGTTTTGTTTTTTTTTTGCTTTGTTTTTTTTAATGCCTTTCCTGCTATGCACTGCAGCATGGCACTCAAACCCGTGGCACTGGTATAAACACTGCTCAGCAGTCTGGACCCAACCCCATACATGGGCATGCTCAGCATAGCTTAAACCATCTAAAATACATGCCCCACAGCTAAACAAAGCTTAACAGCAGTGAATACACCCCCTTCCTTAGCTGAGCAGTGCACCACCCAAATGGGCACTGCTGAGCTCCAATCTGCTTAAAGATATTGTGACACCCCTTTTGATGTCAGCTAGCTGTTTTGCAGACACCAACATGGTTCTGGGGCTACACAGGTTTTATCTGTGGACAAGGTGGCCCATTTTTGCTATTCAGTAACCCCAGCTCATTTGCATACAGTTCCATGCACATAACCTGGATACTTCACTATTCCAAGGCCTGCCTCCTTAGTAACCACTGATATCTACCATTGTCCATACTGCATGCAGGGCTCTATAATGCATTATTCTCACTTATGTCATCTTTTTACTTTTAAAATTTCTAATAATTATTTTGCATAACGGCATGTTTGTGCACTGCTGCATGCCGAGCAAATGTAATATGGCTATTAAAAAAAACATTTATTTTATATTATTTTGCATCCGTTTTTGGACTCACAGGACATGGTTTTTCCCATATCTATGCCTGCTATGACCTTCTAATTGGGCTGTTACAGCCCCTCTTCAGTGGAAATTTTCTGTGTACACTTCTAACACCAACACAGGTCCTGCACGGATACCTATCCACTTGCTGGATCACAAAACAACCTCATTTGCATGCAATTCCCCTGGTTATCATGTGATTTGCATGCCATGGACACTTCCATGTCCACAAGCTCGTGCACAGCCCTCTGCTCTGTTTATTGGATCGCATGGAGCCTCACTTCCATGTTCGGTCTGTGCCACTATGCCTACATGGCAAATCCATCCGTGTAGTCTTTATTGAATTCCCCCCTATGTGTTATTCCCAAGTGGCTCTTGAAAGCAGGTTTTGGACCTTAACAAATTCTTCTACTTTCTACAGAATATTCATACCACTGCTTTTGCTACAAATACAGACATAAAATCATGAAATCAAAAAGATTATGCTAAATATATAATTCAACAAGATCAAAGAAAATCCAGACTATAAAATTGAAATTATTATTGGAAAATCTAAAAACTCTAGTTTCCTGACTATATTTTGACATGAAAACACCCACAACAACAACATGGACAGAGATAATAAATTAAATGTAAAAAAAATATATTAGTACTGACTTCATGAAGCCCATACCTTGTATATTCCCTGTAGGGATACATATGGCAGCAAATGAGACAAGTGATGGCTAAAGCTACTGAATCAAATCACTAACTAGCGCACAATTTGTCTTCTACTGAATGTCAACCCACTTTTGCTAATATAGATTTCTGCAGTGATTGGTGCAATATGGGGAGTCAAGGTTAACTCTTGACTCCCTGTTACAGGCAATTGTAAGCTTGTCCATCCTTTGCTGAGTATGACTGACCATTAAGAGTGAACCAAACAATAATTTTGATGATCATATATTTCAAGATATTATTTTTCCCTCATATTTCTGTAATCAGGTACTTTTTCAGTCTTTAGAATGGCCCAAGTAGTTGACTAGCTTAGCAGATGAATTTGTCATGTACTCTTCAGAAGATGTGTCTTCTTGTAAGGTAACATGAAGTATTTTCTTCTGTTATCTACTGGTTGCAGACTGCAATTATGTTATGGAGATTTTCTGTCTTGTGGTTGTGTTTTGATTCCTTAGGCTATAGCTTTCTAACTGCTTGGATTAAGTAATCATATCATGCAACCTCTTAGTTCAAGACGTCTGGGCAAAGCCAAAAAATAATGTGGGGGAGGCAAAAATCCAAAATCTGACACAGATATTAATTATTGTTCTTAGAAACTTAAAAGGTTGATAGAAGAATGGGTTTTGCATTAGCATGGATTTTCTAAATGATATGAAATCTGAAACTTGTGTCTGTCATTATTTAATGATTTCAATTCTCAATGAATGGCCCGAAAACCACAACATTTATGAGGAACAGACTAGAAATTCTGTGCAAAAATGTGGACATTCTGCAGAAATCTGGACAGTTGAGTGGTATCAGGGCACTGTGATTGAGCCAGGCCATGAGAGAGTTAACTTGCATGTCTCTAAGGACTGTGTCAGTGCAAATTACTGTGTACTAAGGAGTGTATCAGAGTAGTTTATTGTCAAACAGGAAAAAAGCAGGTGAACTTAGTAAGACAAATGTCCTATAAGGATAACCACTAGAACCAAAATAACATTACTAGGTGGGCTAGTTCTCAGAAAGTGGTCAGAAGGTTGGAGCTGAATGGACTAATACCAGCTTCACTATGGCTTTGAATACCAACTTCATGAAGCTGACTCTATTAATTCTTATAGAATATGTAAAGAATGTCTAAACTAAGTTGGTCATATTAGCTAGAGATCTTCAGAATAAGGTTAGAAAGAACAAAGCAATACATAGTGAATGAGTTATTGTCACAAAAACTGATAATCAGTCACTGAACTACTGTCCTAAGAATCTGTCCAAGAAAGCCAAATTGTTAAATAGCCACTGAACTAGTATTATTATTATATATCAAAGTGCTAGCTACTAACTAGATTACATTGCTATAAAATTATGTACTACTGTAATATGACTGCAGTACAAACCACCTTCATATGTAAAGAGTTTTGCTAGCCGTGAATACAGTAACATAAGAAGCACTAGATAGACTAGATTTATTTCAAGATTAACATATTCATTTCTCCACTATCTGCATTTGAAGGAACTGTCTAGTTACTGCATGGACTTGTAGTAGCCTAATGTGAAGCAATATAGTAGATGTAATTGAGGCTGAACTTTAGTTGTTAAACAACTGCTGTAATGACTCAGCAAGGGTTTAGGGTCTAAGAAGTCATTGCAGTTTATCAAAGAAAATACAGTAAAACAGAAGCAGTCTGATTAAGAGGTTTAAGACATATGTAACAGGTGACACTGGTAAAATCTGACAGTCAAACTGTGATCATTCAAATAAGGTAGAAGTCTAAATGTGAGGTATCCAGGAGAGAAAGTTTAGTTTGGGAATGGACTCTGTTCATACACACACTAATACACTCTAACATTACAAAAGGCCATGTGTAAAGTAACCAACAAATGTTTATTTATTTTTCAGGGTAGAGCACTGATTCACATGAACATGTCACAGACTCAGCTTGGGAACTCTGCCTGATTAAGCAACTTGCAAATGTTGCCTGCACAAAAGTCAAAAGTAGGAGAAGAGAGTAACTGAGACAAAATATTCAAATGTAGCTTGAAAAAAACAATAGCATTGGTGGCAAATCATTTTGGTGCTTTACTCCATCTTCATTAAGTCATAGGTTCATAGGTAGGTACTAGCCTATTGGCCCAAGGGCCAAAGTAATCCTAGCCAAAGAGGTTCCCTGGCTTACGCCACCCAAGAAAGTTAATTTCCTGTGCCCCTGTCAAGTAGAGCCACAGAAGTGATCCCCGAGATGTGTTTCCTATTTCCCATCCACTCATCAAGATTTTTCTTGAAGAGTGCTAATGAGGAACTCTGCTTGACATAAATGGGTAGCTTGTTCCAGAGTATGGGACGTCTCTGGGACAGGAATCTATCCCTCCAGCATGTCCTGTTTATTGTGGTGACAAGGTTTAGGTCCCTAGAGCATGTAACTTGGAGGGATTGGGATTTCTTTAGGTTTAGCATGTCCAACAGCTCTGGGTTTGACATAGCTTTATATGTTAGGCAGAGATCTCCTTGGAGTAGGCGATATGCTACAGAGTAAAGCTGGAGTTTTTTGAGAAGCTCAGTGTAGGGCATCTGTTTGAGGCCAGTAATTCTCTTTGTGAGGTACTTCTGTGGCTTTCCCAGCTGCTGCAGATGTCTTGTGAGGTACATTCCAAAAGGGGCATTGTACTCTATAATGGGTCTAATGAGTGCCGAGTAGAGGGGAACAATGACCCCTTTTTCCTGGATGAGAACCCTTTTGGGATGAGGTGTGCCACATAGAAGGATTTCCTGACTACTGTGGCAATGTGATTATCAAAGGAGAAACTACTGTCCATCTGGGTCCCAAGGTCTCTTATCACACATTCAGCATTAAGTAGACTGCCGTCTATGTGGTAGTTCATGGGTAGAGTTTTTACCAAAGGGGATGACAATGCACTTTTTGGCACTGAGCTTGAGGCCATGCCTCTGATACCAGGCATCTGTCTCAGTGAGGCCCTTCTGCAAGGATGTCCACATCATTTGGGGACTCAACTATGGCTCCTAGTTTGCAGTCATCTGCGAACTTCATTAGCCAGAGGCCTTCTGTGTTAGCTTGTACTTCAGAGAAATAGATACCAACTAGGAGATGTCCCAGGACTGAACCCTGTGGTACTCCACTTGTCACTAGTTTGAAATCAGATTTGGAGTCTGCAACTTTTACAGTGTGGGTTCTGTCAGTGAGCCAGTTGGCAACCCATTTTGTGATGTAGGGATTTATACCTAGTTTAGTGAGTTTAGCTATAATTCCAGAATGGGGGATGGTGTCAAAAGCCTTGGCAAGGTCAAGATAGGCTGTGTGAACCACCTTACCCTCATCTATGGCTTTGCTAACTGCCTCAAAGAAGTTGATCAGATTCAGAAGGCATGATCTGCCTTTCACAAACCTGAACGGGGTGGAGTCCAGAGTTTGGAGATTACCAATGTCTTTGTTTATGAATTCCATGATGATACACTCCATGGCCTTGCAGACCAGGTTCATCAGGCTAATAGGGTGATAGTTCCCAGGATCAGTGGTGGCTCCCCCTTTGTGGAGTGGGATAACTATTGTTGTGCACCATTTAGTGGATACAAAGCCTGAAGTGAGACTATGATTGAACATGGTGCTTAGGTGGGGAGACAGTAAGTTCTGAAGTTCATGTAAAACGCAGCCTGTGATGTTGTCCGGTCCCATGGATGTTGTGTTTTTGGTTTTAGAGAGTGCAGCTTTTACCTGCATAGATGTGATTACAGGGACTCTGCATTCTTCCTGTATAGATATGGGCCCTTTAAGGTGTGGGGGGAGGGTAAAGTTAGCACTGAACCTATCTGCCAGGATGTTGGCAATATCAGTTGGTTCTGTAATTTTCATGCCATTGTGCTGTAACTCAGAGCAGATCTGGGTGTTACCATTGAGATTCTTGACATAGCTATATAATGCTTTGTGGTTGACCTTAGAATCAGTGGCAATTTAGTTTTCGTAGCTAGCTTTGGAGGATCTTATAAGGGATCTCAGCTTCTTACTGAGGCTGACCAGGGAGCTCCTCCACTCATGGGATTTTACTCTCCTTTGCAACAGTTTCTTCCTTTTGTTGATTGTTAAAGATGAAAGCACCAAATTACATCTGGCTTTGTAAAGTCATAATTGATTATGTTTAGCAGAACATTTTGGTCTCCTAGATACTGTCTGTCCTCACTGACCTTCCTATAAATAGCCATGGCTTTTGTTAAAATGTTGATTTAGTCAAACCAAGCATGCACAAGAGTCTTCCAACAGAAAAACAGTACCGGTATTTTGTAACAACCACACTGTAAAATGTCATTCATATTATCTAGCTATAGTGATATATAATATTTGAAAACTGCTGAAATCTACAACTTTGAAAATAAAGCTAATGTTAAAGCCCTCTTCCTAGGACTGTGCCTCTCCAATGGATGTCAACAGAGTTAGAATATGTGACCATCCAATGTGTACTGTTAGTGATTTTCTACATGGTAGGGGGGGCTCCTAAAATAAATTCATGGAAGATTATCTGGAGGCAGCAGCAAACAATTATGGAGCACTGAATACCATGCCAGAAGCTGTAAGACCTGTACAGCATCCAAAAGCTGGGAACTAAGCTTGAAAAATGTAATACCTAAACTGCCTAGATGTTCTCCAAGCATGTTGTACCGGAGATCTCAAAACTATTGAATAAGGCATGGATTTCCTTCAAGAGTTTATTTATTTATTTTGTTTTGTGTTATTTTGTGTATTTGTTTATTTTATGTAACAGTTAATTGGAAAAAGGTTTCTTTGAAGATCTGTCTTCTGAGGTAGGTAATTAAAGTGTTAGGTAGCTATAGGAAAGGCCCTCACAGTACGTCTTTTTATTGTTTTTTACTATTTTTCATGCTTGGAAAAAAATCAGGCTTCATTCTTTATGCCTAAATTTTGCAAGTTGAAGCGCAAACCAACAAGACAGCAAAGAGTTGTTAGGCTTTGCTTGGTCAGAATTTGAGGATAATCATTACTTATGTGATGTGGTATTATTTGTACTATACAGAATGATAATCAAATACATGTGCTGACTCATTCAATTAATTTAATCTGAGTAAAGCATTTAAGGCAGTACAGCACCAGAAGTTTGACTCCTGTACTCCAGAAATTAAACAAAAAAAAATGTTTTTAATGGACATTAAGGTGATATCCCCCTGTACAGCATTGTATGAGACATCTATGTTAGGATGTCATATTGTTAAAGCATCAGTATTCATAACTCTCATGAAAGGAGATACTGCTAGCCCAGCTATCTGGAATTTTGTAAACAATTATATGTAATTTGTGAATATCAACTTGATTCATATGCTTGTGTTACAAATGTATTAGAACTGTATGTTATGTGTATATCAAACTGCTTGTACAAAAGTGTGTGTTGAAAAGGGTTGTAAAGTACTGAGCTTTAAAAATGTATCCACAGTGTACGCTACCGAAACAGAAAAGAAATGTACATACACTATTGTAACTGTTTAGCTGTATATATTTTAACAATAGAAACTGAAACACAGGAGGTTCATTTCAGAAAAATAGCTGAAAATTTAAATTACTTTATGACCACATAATAAAAGGATGTTATCTTTCAGTTTCATTGCAGTAACAGACACAATGTCTAGAACTAGAGGTTCTCTGCATTGTCTTGCAGGTGTTTTATTGTTTTATGACTTCCAGCAAGTACAAAGATTTGAGGAAAAGCCCTTGTGTATGTATTTTCACAGAAAGATGCTAAATGCTACCAGCTGTATCAATAGTTGTCTTTCACCTGGGATAGAGTCAGATGACAAGAAGTGATGTCATCCTGCACGCTATCCTAGCAATAATATTTGGGATATTAATTTAAGAACTCTCTGAGAGAGACTGAGTATTATGTATTTAGTCTTTGACCTGACAAGATCCATTCACCCCACATCTGCCTTGCTAAGAGTAAGTAAATCTAGGGAACAGTATAATTATTTTAGATTCAGTCAGGAATATAGTGAAGCATAGTTTAGATGTTCTTCTTTATTTATTTGAGACTGCCCTGCAATGTTGTCTTAAATATTCCCTGTGATTTTGAACTCTGATGTTACTGTGATTATATACTGAGTATTTTCTTGTTCTTTTATTATATGTAAACCTTTCATTGTGGCTGATATTTGTGAGACATATTTATTTAAGTTCTGAAAGTACTTGCATATTTATTTGGTGATACTGTGGGCCACTCCTAATAGCCTTGCTCTTGGTCAAACTACCATTTGTATTGATAGTAACATTACACAATAAAATTGGACACCCTTTGTAAAAGGCCTTAAAGTAGCTGATAAGGACGTGGCTGGTGACAGTGATAACTACCTAATAGTCTGGGCAGAAGGAGGCATAGCTAGTAAAATTGTGCCAGCCTTTAAAACATGTGTGCATGTCAGCTACTTGGACAGGGACACAAGCACTGGTTGTATAGAGAGGGTGCTGGAGGTCTTGGCTTGGCCACTCAGCTGAGATCTCAACCCTAAAGCTGTGCCAGTGGGGAGTCTTCTTGGGGATCTAGAGAAAGAGGACAAAACCAGCCCTGGACTTGAAATGTGGTCTCTGTGTGCTCTTAAGGGAAATTGCACATGATCAGTGAGCTGCATCTGGAAATATTGTGTGTGTACCTGTCATCCTTTCAGTGTACATCCCCCACTGGTGCTAGTGGTGAGGATTGAGGCTCCTTGATTGCTGGGCCAGTGGTGGGGTGTCACAATAGCATTGATCCCAAATGAGCAAAATGGTGCAATACTTAAGTATCACAAAAGTGAAAGTCAAAATATCTCCAAAGTTCTTCTTGTGCAGTCAACTCTCAATGTAAGATAAGTGAAGTTTTTCCCACTATAGAGCTCATCCTTAACTATACAATGAATTCTTCCAACAGCATCATATTTTACTTTTTATTATTCATATTTTATTGCACCTCTTGATTAAACCTGATAGCATAACAGTGTCTGTCTCTAAATACACTATATGCATTCTGTCACTATCTTCCACTGCATATATGTTGGCTACAGTACCTGTGTTATGTGATGTCACAATGACTATGGCAAGACAAATGTAAGATATGTAAATTTAATGCAATACTGAATTGCATAAAATCTCAGCTAATGCGCAAAATAAATAAATAAATGCATCATATAAAAACTTTAACAAAAGATAAATTATAGATTAGTATAGATAGATTACAGGTTTATAGAGTAGTATTAGGCTAACTGCCCCTATGAGCCATTTTAAGCCTAGCCAATTACCTCATGTAAGAGTCAAACCCTACACCTTGTTTCTGTAAGATAAACACCTTAACCATTATGCCAACATCTCCTCTGTAAGCTGTAACTAAATCACAAAAAACAAAACCGTGAAAGCAAGATTTTAAAACAATGGTGATTATTTTAAGCTTGAAGCTTGGAATTAAATTGTAATGTTCTGTTACATGATTAACTAAGGAGATAACAATATTAAGAGTTACTTGCTAGCTGGTTAGGTATCAGATTAAATGTTGTTTATAATATTTTGTGAATTCCTAAACAACATTTCTCCCATGAAGCCATCAAGAGATCACTTGATCTCTTTAAACATCTAATATATCTACTAGGGCAACTAAGCATCCACATGGAAAAAAAAAGCAGAATCTAATTGATTTATTTCATTAAGGACTATTTACCTTGACCTCTATCATTTTTACCATGTTATTCAGTTCTGAAATATTATTAAACCTACCAGAGATATACAAAGTCATGTAATGTACTATCATGCTTTACGAGTAATGGCATTTAGATAACGTATTAACATTAAGCTGACTTGTCACTGAAGTTTAATAAGTTGTTGTTAATAAAAATCTATATTTATGTTTTGAGAAGAAACATATCTGCTCACTAACCTAAAAAGTGTGCATAATTAATAAAGAATAGCTATATGGGTGAGTAAGACTGGGTGTTTATTAAAATTAATTAAAATTTAATTAAAAACAGAAGAATACTGTGTATAAACAAGCATAAATGACGCAGTTATTTGTATTCAGGAAGTTTGCCACTTAAACCTCAAAAGTGCATCTCGAGAAGTCTTGTTACCATGGAAACCTTAAGCTTAAACAACACGAACACATACATGCTTGTTTCATGCTGAATTTTTAATAATGTATTGGTAGCTATTACTAAACCCTACATCTGACATAACCCACCAATGACCTCTCTTTTTTACAGCTCTCATGACTCCAGTTATTTTGCTGTTCCTGTGCATTCCTGTTTTATCAGCTTATACTATAGATGTGCTATTGTAAACAGAGGACAGCAGTGCTACCCATAATTTGCAATGGTACAAAGATTCTTTGAATGGAATTCCAGGCCACACAACACTCTCTTGGCATACTAAGACACTGTTCTTTAAACCATATATAAAGTTAAACTTTCATTGCGCATTCAGCACTATTGCTCACACTGCGGTGTGATAGAAATGAAAGTGCAAGGGTGGAGGTAAGAAAATTATTTTATCTGCATAGATCATGTCCTACGTGACCAGTTGCACAGAATGAGGGAATGTGAATTAGCATGCATTTTCATAAGTAAAAGGTATCTATAATTGTTGTCATTATTATTATTAAGTGTAATCCACCACTTTGTCTCCCCAAATTGCTAGCTTTAGGAAGGACAGAGGAAAATTTTGAATTTTAAAGTACAGTTTTAGTCATTGTTTAAAAAATATGTGGTTTATTAAGTCAATTACAAATTGTGGAAGCTTATTGCAGATGTTGCCTATGTAATGTTTGAAGAGGATGTCTCAGTATGAATTGTTAGTATTGTATTAGCACGTTATTAGCTAAGTGCAATGTTCAGGTGGAACATTAAGGCTCATGTTGTATAACTGGATGAGCTTTCTGAATCCTGATATAAAACTGTATGGGCATTATTTATGAACATAAGGCCTTTTTTATTTTTAAAGGATTGCCAGCATAAATTTGTAAGTAAGATAAAATAGTAAGCCTTAACTGCACAGCTAATGATGAACTTAGCTGTTTTATGACAGGTTTGTTTAAGTTTTGAGATAAAATATTTTGATAAACCTGGTTATGTTACACAGTTACAGGAGGGTTTATAATGCAGTAGAGTGGACACTAGTTTTTCTTTGGTTGTAGAAGATAGATAGTGACTTATTGCATGAGATGTTGAATTTGTACAGTATCTGGTAATGAAATCAGAAGGTATCATCTATGAGTAAGCGGAAGTATTTTAATCTGTGTGTATGGGGTATTTTATTGTCTAGTAGTGTAAAAAATTAAAGTCCAGCCGTATATGATGTTTTGTAATGACTAGAATAGACATGTTTTATTTAATACTAAGTAACAGCTAATCAAGTATTTCTCTAGTGTGAGGAAGACTTCTTGAAAATGTTTGCTAGAGGATGGTGTTTAAGCTGCAACTGGTAGGGCTGTATCATCTGCATGTTGAATGAGCTGTTTGTCTGCCTCTGCAATGTGGTTTACATACAAGTTGAACAAAAGTGGTAAAAGAATGACCAGGTTGAACTCCTTTGCATGTAATGTTATTCACATGATAGCTTTCAGCCTCACCTAACTCTTGACTTTTAATGTGTTAAATAACTTTTAAATCAATTAATATTAAAGGCAGATAGATGTAGGGCTTGTTAATGAATTCATTAGTCCCTCATGACTAATGTTATCAAAGACCTTAGACAGGACCAGCAACAGTTCTGTTACAACATTAGCTCAATTGAACTTTTCACTCATATAATCTGTGAAGATTAAGAGAAATGTCGTCATGACACTCATGCTGAAAAGTAAGGAACAGGTTTGACTCCATGATAAAGGTGGTTATTTGCCATGAATGATTCAGTCGAGAGTATTTCATAGGTTCATAGGTTCATAGGTTGGTACTAGGCTATCGGCCCTCGGACCTATACAAGCCTAGCCATAACAATTCCCTGGCTATTTCTTCCCACAATATTTACTTCCCTGGACCCCTGTCTAGCAGGGCAATTGATGTGACCCCCGGGGTGAATTTTCTATCCCCCATCCAGTCATCAAGGTTCCTTTTGAAGAGGGCCAAAAAGGCGCTCTACTTGACATATATGGGCAGTCTATTCCAGAGTATGGGGAGTCTCTGGGTCAGGAACCTATCCCTCCAGCATGTTTTTTTAATTGTGATGGCAAGGTTTAGATCCCTGGAGCATGTGGCTCTGAGGGATTGGGATTTCTTTAAGTGTAGCATGTTCAACAGCCCTGGGTTTGACATGGCCTTGTATGTTAAGCAGAAATCGCCTCTGAGTAGATGATATGCGACAGAATATAGCTGGAGTTTTTTTTAGACGGTCAGCACAGGTCTGCTTTAGGCCTGTGATTCTTTTAGTGAGGTATTTCTGCAGCCTTTCCAGTTGTTGCAGATGTCTTGAGAGATACATATCAAATGGGGCATTGTATTCTTTAATGGGTCTAATGAGGGATGAGTGCAGTGGGACAATGACCTCCTTCTTTCTGGATGAAAAGTCCTTAGTGATGAGGTGTGCCACATAGAGGGATTTCCTGACTGTTGTGGCAATGTGGTTATCGAAGGTGAGACCACTGTCTACCTGTGTCCCTAAGACTCTTATCACACTTTCGGTGTTTAGTTTACTGCCACCTATGTGGTAATTCATGGGTACATGGTTTTTCCCAAAGGGGATAAATATACATTTCTTGGCATTGAGCTTGAGCCCATGGCTCTGGCACCAAGCATCTGTTTCTGTAAGGCCCTTTTGTAGAATATCCACATCATTTGGGGATTCAATAATGGCTCCCAGTTTGCAGTTGTCTGCGAACTTTGTTAGCCAGAGTCCCTTATTGTTGCCCTGTACTTCAGAGAAGTAGATGCCAAACAAGAGCGGCCCCAGGACTGAACCCTGAGGTACACCACTTGTCACATGTCTGGAGCTGGATTTGGAGTTGGCTACTTTTACAGTCTGGGTTCTGTCAGTAAGCCAGTTGGCAATCCATCGAATGACATAGGGAGTAATGCCCAGCTTAGTAAGTTTATCTATGATTCCAGAGTGGGGGATGGTGTCAAAGGCCTTGGCAAGGTCCAGATAGGTTGTGTGGACTGCCTTACCCTTGTCCATGGCTCTGAAGACTGATTCAAAGAAGTTAGTCAGGTTCAGGAGGCAAGATTGGTCCTTCACAAACCCAAACTGGGTGGGGTCCAGTGTTTGAAGGTTGCCAATGTCTTTGTTTATAAGTTCCATGATAATACGTTCCATGGCCTTGCAGATAAGGCTCGTCAGACTGATGGGGCAGTAGTTCCTGGGATCCAAGGTGAATCCCCCCTTGTGGAGTGGGATAACTGTAGCTGTGCGCCACTCAGTGGGCACGAAGCCTGAGGTGAGGCTATGATTAAACATGACACTTAGGTACACAGCCCGGGATGTCGTCTGGTCCCATGGATGCTGTATTCTTAGCTTTGGAGAGTGTGGTTTTTACTTGTGTGGCCATAATTACCAGAATTTGGCAATCTTTCAGTATTTAGATGGGCCCTTTAGGAGGTGAGAGGGGGGTGAAGTTGGCACTGAATCGATCTGCCAGGATATTGGCAATATTCTTGGGATCGGTATATTTAATGCCATTCTGTTGTAGCTCAGAGCAGATCTGAGCATTGCCATTTAGATTCTTGACATAGTTATAGAATGCCTTGTGGTTCTCTTTGGAATCTTTGGCAATTTTATTTTAGTAACTATCTTTGGAGGATTTTATGAGGGATCTCAGCTTCTTACTGAGGCTGGTAAGGGAGTTTTTTGCATCCTGGGATTTTCCTCTTTTCTGCAACAGTTTCTTCCTTCTGTTGTAAAGTTTATTTATGGCAGGGGACCACCAGATTTTCTTCGTTTTTTTGGAAGAGAGTGTCTTGGTTCTATTTTGGATGGCACGATTCATGCATGAGTGGATGTGCTCGTACAGTGCCTTAGTGTAGGATTCAGCAGTCAAACTTTCAGTTCCCGCCTGCATGGGTGTCATGATGTTTGCCACTTCTGACTTGAGTAGCATGAAGTTGGCTTTCGAGAAGTTTTTTACAGAGGTTCCCTTAATGGGGGATGGGGGTGGAATGTGGATGTAAGGGTGATTAGCTTATGGTCAGACATGACCAACGAGGGAGTGACCATAGGTGTAGAGCATCGATTTCCTATGTTGGTAATGACCAGGTCTAGGATACTGGTGCCCCTGGTGGAACTATGGATTAGTTGATCCAGGGCAATAGAATTTATGAATTCCAAGAACCATTAGGCAAAGGTGTTGGTACACGAAAGTAAGTTTTTCTCCATTAATGGGGCAGTGAAGTTGACCCAGTATTTATATGTCGGTATAAGTTTAATATAAGGTCTTAATAACTGCAATGTTTGATGTTGTGAGCCAGTCAGTAGACCTTTCTTATACAGTAGATAGCATACCTTTCTGTATCTTTCTTGATTTGATAGAGATAGTTATAGTTTATAGAAATATGATATGAAAATAATAAATTCAGGCAGAAGGTCATCTAAGGTCATATTAAGTCACTTTTTTTTTTTTTTTTTTTTTTAGTTATATAGTTTTCTCATGCATATCTCTTTTGAGATCAATTGTTATTTTTTTTTTTAGTTTTCCGATTTGAAGTACCACCCTCTTGAGTAATACCTTGTTGTGTAGTGGTATAGTATTAGTAGGCATTAAGGTTGTTAATAACTGTATGTTGTGTATGTTATAGTATGTAGTGTTATAGTATTTGTTGTTAGAATTGTATTTGAGTAGTTATTTTGAGTAGTGGTAATTGTATTGTTGTGTAGTGTATAGTGTAGTGCTTTGCGTAGTGGTATAGTATTTGGTGTTAAGGATTGTATTACAAGTTGTTGAGTAGTGGTATAGTATTTGGTGTTAAGGATTGTATAACAAATTGTTGTGTAGTGGTATAGTATTTGGTGTTAAGGATTATAGTATTTGGTGTTAAGGATTATATTGCAGGTTTTGGATAGGAACAGTATTTGGTGTTAAAGTCAGGGAGTAGTTGAATTTATAGGATTTAAGATCATTTGGTAAATTTAGGAGTTAGAAGTGTTTGGGGATTGGGGATGTTTGAGTTCTGGCAGGATTTTTTGATAATTAATTTTAATTAAATTAATTTTGTTTTAGGTTGTAGGTTTGCTTTGTGGTGAAGGATTTTAAGCTTTTTATATTTTTAGATTTTGGATTTTGAGATGCATTTTTGATTTGTAGAGGGGATAATGGTTTTAGTATGGTATTGATGTTTAATGGATTTTAGGTTTTTATGTTGATTTGAGTTAATCGTGACATGGTGATGACATAAGTTTACTAAGTTTACCAATAATTGGAAATTCATGTTATGTAGCTTAATAGTTTGTTAATGGAATCTGATAGTAAGCTAGCTGTGGCTGTATTTTTTTTTGAGGACTAGTAACCAGTCTAGAGTGGGGATGTTTATGATTTGGAATAGGTCATTTAGATCATTCTGTCAGGGTGATAGATCATCAGTGAGTTTGATCAATGGATCAATCAGTTTACATCAATTCGCTATTAGCATTTTTCAACTCATATTTTTTTTTTTTGTGAGAGTTTTTTTGGTGTAAGGAGTAGTTTTTTTTTAAGGCCTTGTTTGAACCAGAGTTTAAATACCAGCAGTTAATGGCAGGTTTGTTTTTTCTTTTTTATGCCCTTTTTCTGAGTCTTTATCAGTGTTTTTGTGAATTTTTTGTAGTAGTGGTGAATTGTAATTTCACCTGTTGTTTTACCTATCATTTGTTTTTTCATTCACATCTAAATCTATCTTTATCTAAATTTTTTTTTAAATGTTTCTGCTGTTCCCATGGTCCACCTTGTCAAAACCCACTGAGAGATGAATGAGGATCAAGAAACATCTGCTTATTCTTTAATCTAAATTTAAGTAAAACTTAAATTTTTATACATATGTAAATACATTCATTTATTTATTTATTGAATGGGGAAATCCGGCTGGCTTACAAACCCATTTACACTGGAGGGCTGGGGAGAAAAGCTCCATTCAGTAATTAAAACATTAACAGTGACATGAAATAACAAATAAATACATAGCATCGTATTTAAATCTTCATTGGATAGAACACATGAGGTAATTATAAGAGGTATAAATGTACATACAAAATTTACATGCTGGGCAGAGAAATTAACACCACATTAAAAAAAAAAAATATATATATATATATATATATATATATATATATATATGCATTCACTTTACATGCTCAAAATTCTGAAATATCGAATTTCAGAATTTTGAGCCCATACAGTGGAAAGCCTAAAAGATCGAAAACCCAGAAACGCGAAATTCAAAATCTCGCATTTTGGAGATGTTGAATTAATGGTTCTGGTGTTGTGCTGTGTTCATGGATTCAGGTAAGTGTTTATGTCTTAAGGGTTTTGGGTAGGGGCTGTAGTATTTTGTTACTGTGATGCTTTTGTGCATATAAATTGAATATATATATATATATATATATATATATATATATATATATATATATATATATATATATATTATTTTTTTACAACATATAAATAATAGGAGTATAGGCATTAAGAAACACAAAAACATTAGGATGTTCAGGAGAGGAAGGGTGGGTGTTAAGAATAATAGTACAAATAAATGAGTAAGATGTAGAACTGAAAAGAAGTAAGTAGAAGGTTTTGGAGGATAGTGTAGAGTGTTACATTGAGAAAGAAATTATTGGGAAGGGGATATAGGAAAAGAGAGGGACAGATAATGAGGGGATATAGGAAAAGGGGGACAGATAATGAGGGGGTAAAAGGATGTATTAAGTTAGTAGAAGGTTGGGAGGGTAGGAAGAAAGATGAGAGGAGACAGACAAAAGTGAAAAGGAAGGTGGGTTTAGTTGTTGGTTGTGGGGTATGTTGCTCATCATGGCATTTGTGCATTTTATATGTATGCCATTAGGCTATAGCTAACTAAACTATTAATAGAAAATGTAACTGTCTTTGTTTTGTTCACTTTAGTTTTATTATTTTTACGGTATTACTTTCACATTTGTTGGAACCTCTATACTTTGTATAACATTCTTCTCTGCATGCATCAATATTCCTCAATATATTTTTGTATAATACTTTTGCCTTGTATCTGAATCATTGCTGAAATAGGTAAATGGATCAGCTGACTTTATTTATTTATTTATTTATTTATTTATTTATTTATTTATTGACATTTGTTAAATGGGAATGTCTACTGGGTCAGAAACCCATTTTCGTTGGAGGCCCAGCGAGAAAGCACCACAAATATGACATAACTAATGAACATATAGAGCAAAAATCTTATCACAAACACATTAAATTAGATAATATGTACAACAACATATAGTTGGTAGGTTGCTACCAGCATGGGAATATAAAAGACACATATTAATATATACACTTTAAATGGAACATCTGTAGTGATGAGAATATGGGTGAAAGTATAGTAAACAAAGGTGTAAATATTTGCTAAAGGTAGAGAGAGAAGATGAGAGTGGAGGAAGTCGGTAGTTTGCTAGTATGATAAGAAAGATATGGAAGTAGGGGGCAGAGGTATAAGAGACAGAGACAGATGAAAGAGGTATGATAGCAAGAAGATGGAGGTATGATGGATATGATAAATATAAGAAAAGATAAGAAGAACTCTAAGTTTATTTGTGGAGGTCTATAGCTTTGAGTACAGGGGCAGATGTGATTGTTAAGAAAGTATTTCTTTGGAGATATTTTTAATACATTTAATGAGTGCAGGAGGATGATTTCTGGGGTAAGGGCATTCCATTTCCTAGCTGTGGCCTAGGAGTTGAGGCTGTGTCCAGCTGTTTTATTAGCTTTCCCAACTGTTATGAGTTGTTTGTTGGTAGATCATAGATTTTGGAGTGGAGAGTATGGTTGTAGGATGCTCTGAAGGGTAGGGCAGCTATTTGGTGAGTAAATTAGTTTAAGGCTAGAGTTAGTTGGGTGAAATCTAGGTAATGTTGAAACTCTAGCCAGTTAAGTTCCTTAAGAGCCAGACAGTGATGAGACCTATATGGTAGGCCAGTTGAAATTTTGTGGTAGCATGCTTGGAGTTTACTTTTGAATGATTGGTGCAAGTTGGCAAAGATGGGTGATCCATAGAGGAGGGATGGGAGCAAGAGGCTATTGGCAACTGCCTTATTAGTGGGTTTATCCATGTATGGTTTGTGTCTATATAATCTGCCAAGTTTAAAGTGTTTTCTTAATTGCACTGAGTATGTGTTGTTCATAGGAGAGTCTGCTGTCTATGGTAATCCCTAGTAATGTAGCATGAACACTATTTCTATTTTTGTATTGCTCTTGGAGTATATGGTGAAATCCTGTGGGATTGGCTTGGTTGAGAATAACATAAGCTTAGTTTTCTTTGCATAAAGTAGAAGTTGTGCTTTGGTTAACCAGGTTTCGATTGATGTAAAGGCATTTTGTGTTAAGGTTTGTAGATTATGGATATTGTTAGATGATGTGATGATGGTGGAGTCATCTGCATTCTGGACAAGTGTACTTTGAAGAGAAGCAGTATGGAGTTTATTTATGAAAATATTGAAGAGCAGAGTTCCTAAAATGGACCCTTGTGGGACTCCTGTTTTATTGACTAGGTGTTCAGAAATGCTGCCTTGCCATCTAATACTTTGCTGCCTGTCTGTTAAATAGTTTGAGAGCATCTAATAGTTGCTAGTTGTTGAAATAACTTGGGATGAGACACTGTGTCAAAAGCCTTTGATAAGTCTAACAGAAGTATCAATGTTATTTGGTCAGAGTCAAGGGCTTTGTTCACAGTGTCAGTGAAGGAAAGGAGGGCCATGGTGGTACTATGTGCTGGATGGAAGCCATGCTGAATTGTTGTAAGGAGGTTGTTGTCACATAGAGGTTTCATAAGTTGTGTGTGAATACATTTATCTAAACGTTTAGATAGACGGGCAAGAATAGATATGGGTCAGTAGTTAGAAAGTTTGTGAGTGTTACCGCCTTTGTGCAGAGGAGTTATAAGGGATTTCTTCCATAAGTTGGGAAAATTGGATTCTTTGATAGACCTATTAATGCAGATACTAACAAGGTAAAATATTGTGTTGGCTGCAGGTTTTAGGTATTCTGAGGGAAGGTTGTTGGCAGATAGTGAGCAAGGTTTCAGTTTTTTTAAGAAGCTTGTGCACAAGTGAGGTGGGAACAGTATTAAGAGAGAAATAACTGGTTGTGGGGGGGTTAGTTTGAGCTAAGTGTGCTGGGTCTAAATTATCAGAGGTGGAGGAGACAGTGTCAGATGATGATTGATTTAAAAGGCTGAGTATACTATTAATAAAGTGGAAGTTGAAAAGACAGGCTATTTCATCTGGATTTTTATCTGGGGCTGGAGAGGGGTTATGGGGGTTCCAGGGTTAAGGATTAAGAAGATGTATTTCCAGAATGTTTCTGGATTGTTTGTTTGGTTAAGTAATTGCTGTGATAAGCAGTTTCTTTTATCTGCAATTACTTGTTTTTTGGCTAAATTTTGTAGTTGTTTGTATTTGAGATGGGTGGTTTCATTTCTATTTTTGTGCCAGTCTTTCCAGGAATGGTCTCTAGAGAGTAATAGATGTTTAGTGGCTTTTGATAACCAGGGTGCGTGATTTTGCTTAGCCCTCTTGATTCAGATGGGAGCTAGATTGTTAAAGGTATTTAAGAAAACTCTGTTAAAGTGGCTCACAGCTTCTTCCAGAGGTAATATTTTTAGAGGAGTCCACTTGATGGATGTAGTTGTCAAATGAAAAAATAAAATTAATCTCTATTTCTAAGGTAGACTAATTGTTTTACAGTGTTTACATGCATAAAGCTAAATCACTTGCACATCCAGTGCAATATTCTTTTCTCATTCATACCTAACAGAACCCAGCATGGAATGCAGCAAAACATTGCTAGGGTGGTATTGTAGACAGTGTAAGGAGGTACATGGGGTGAAGTGTCCTTAACCACCCTTACTAATGTGTGTGATAATTCTATCCATAATCCTATCCTAACCCTGCACATTATGTTATAAAACACCCTTTCCTATAACAATAACACTATACAGATGATGTGTGTTTTTAAGATTTAGCGGTTGGTAATATTTCTACCTGGGCTTCTTATATTCATTCTCTTGCAGTCAGTACTTTGTATTCAGGATTCAATTTGTCAGTTTATTGTCAGGCATTCCCACTCTCTATACACACACACACACACACACACACACACACACACACACATATATATATATATATATATATATATATATATATATATATATATATATATACAGACACACACACACACACACACACACACACACACACACACACACACACACACATGGTAACGTTGACCTTTGAAAATAAATGTACTGTTTCTTTAAAAGTGCATACTGAATTTGGAAAATGTACACTATGCCTTTAAGTGTGTGCTACAAGATGGTATATGGGACCTGTTTTCACAAACAGGTGCCTAAGCAACACTCCATATTAGTCAGCAATGAGCTCTTAATCACCAATTATCATCATATAAACAGAGATACCTAGTCATAAGCCTTCCAAGAAGTTAGTTACTCATCTGCATGGTCATCTGGAAGGAAGACCCTAGCGGGGTCAGTGAGCGACCTAATCATTAAAGTGGAATTCATTGAAAGATTTTACTTGGCCAACACCACCACCCCCCCCCACACCCCCTGCAAATTAAATATACCAACTCTGAGATCACACTACAATGAGGTAATGGGTAAATCATAGTCAGTCAGCATGTCAGTTGCACAACATTTTTTTCAGGATGGCCAAGTAAAATATTTCAATGAATTCTACTTCTATGATTAGGTCATTGACTGAATAGGTAGTTCGACAATTAGGGTTCGACGACTGAGTATTTGATAAATTAAGAGTTTGACGATGTGATATAGACCCATTTGTTATAAATCAGAGATTCCAATGTTCCTTGGACTTTATATTGTTGTCAGGTGAATAGGCCATTGGCCAGAGCCTTACTAACTACCAGTCCTCATTGTACTTCTGCTGCTAAATACAAACAATATTAGAGCCACCAGTTCCCAACAGCACTGTTTTTACTGTATTCTGGAGGCATTTCTATTACTGTTTCTGAGTTATACTGCTCCTTGTGTCCCTATCCATGGAGGACTTGAGTAGTCATCAGTGGGAACTGACCAGAAACTGATGCAACTACAGCAGCAGTTAGTTGTGCCGGCTAATGTAATTGCCTACCGCTAAGACTGTACCTGCTATGAAGAAACAAACCAGGGAGGATAACCTTGAATTCCATGTGTTCATTTTTGAGCATTATACCACCTTAGTAAACTGAAACTGAGCACTCTGTGCAGAAATCATGTCAGCCCAGCTGATAAGATAGACACTGAAAACATACATGGATATGGGAAGAACTGTCTGTATGAGATGTGTCTAACTGAGCAGCTACATATGTACTAGTTCTGGGATTACTTCTGAAGTATAAGCAATAATATTTTATAACCAGACTTTCAATGTTGGAAAAAACATCACAGCAGAGATGTTATGATTTAAAATATACTTTAAGCTTTGTTACCTGCCTAGTAGTATAGAAGGATAATGCCATGACTACTGCCCAGGTGACTTGGTTTTTGATAGTGGTATGAGCAATGGATGGTGCTGACAGGGAGGATGCACGATGCCTATCCTGGAGGGTGAGAGGTGACTTCCAGGTGGCTATGGTGCTGAGAGGCATAATTCTCTTGGTATGAAAAGCAGGAACTAGTGAAGGGAAACACATGATACTGTAGCTACTCAAACCAATGAAGGTAGCTCTTGTTCCACATTTGAAGGGGTGAACGTGCATGGCTGAAGGGGAACACTGGCAGTCCCTGCAGTGATACAGGGTTCTATGTCACCATTAGGTGAGGGGTTAGGACCTTAACTACAAAATCATCTCATTTCCAAGATGCAAGCAAAAACAAGTCTTCCCCAGTGAATATCTAGATGATGTCCCCACATACAGGCTCTTGCTATAGCAGATCTGAGGATGATCCTCACTGTCAGGGAATGAATGGGCTTTTGGACCACTGGGAAGGCTTTATGGTTTGCAGGCACAAGGGAGAAAAGGATAATAAAAATGTATTTTAAGGCTTTGGCTAGAGCATGACAGCAACAGTAAATTACAAATGCTTCAATCTTTAGCAGTAGACAGGCTTCAAAGAGATTTGTGAGTAATATAAGAAATTGGGTATTGCGAAGTAATCCCAATGACTATAATAAGCTAGTAATTTTAGTAAAATGTTTTAAAACTGAATCATCTTCTTCTAAGTCTAAAACTGCAATAAGGAATACGCCATCTTCTGAGAAACAAAAGCAGCAAGTAAAGTGTTCATTTCTTACAAATGTGGGGGGGAGGAGTCGCACTGCTAAGTCCTATGCCCCTGATACTGAACAGTATGTTACTAACAGAAATGTGAAAACAGAAATAAATATATATTTTCTTCTTTATGTTCTCTATATTTCTCAGTAACATAAACTCTTTGTTGCCTGATGTTTATAGTATTCCTGATTAATCTTTAAAAATAGTGTACTATGTAAATTTGCTAAATGTATTATATCTCTGATATGATTACAAAGTAGCATAATGTAATTTCTATACATATATCCAAACTATATCTATTACTGGCAACGTGCTTTTGCCTAAGGCTCAGACCATGGCTTTAATGGGTCTCTGAAACAGTTTACTTATCCAGTTAACAAATTAAAATAAAATAAAAATAAAAATTTTAATAAATGCATGTTTTAAATTAAATTGTTTCTACAGGGTGTGATAAGACAACATCTAGAGTAACTGAGTCATTTCTATGTCATTTTGTTACAACCAAGCTTGTGAAACATACTACATTTTTAGAAAGAAGAGAGGTTCAAGCTGTGCTGGATTCTGGAAGCCTGATTACCATTTTCAAGGGTCCCTTAGTATGTAAGCACAAAATAAATAGCAACCAAAATGTTACTATGCATTCATGGCCATAGAAAAGAATGACTCTCACACATGTAGAAATTCAAGAAGTTTAGGGAAACAATTACATCCTATGACTGTAACCTGTCATTTAAATCATGATGTAATATTATGAAAAAAAATACATATTTTAAAGAATATCAAAATGTGAGAGGAAGGAAAACCATGGATAGAGTTTGGCAGGCTAAAACACTTGCTAAAATGGATAAACCAAGATCTTGAGGCTCCCATGCAGTATAATGTAAAGAAAGGAGGGTAGCGTAGTAACACATATAGAAGTTCATATATGGTTCAGAATCAAACCAGGAAAAGGAATCAGCATATAAACTACAAAGAGGGCTAGAATTTGTTTGGTGTTAGACAGTGAAAATGACACTGATTGGTATAAAAAAATCATACCCAACAACAGAGCAAAAGAAACCCTGAAATATGAGGAATGCCTGTATGGGAATTGAATGTGAGTTGATCTGGATCTGTAAAGAAAGGAATACTTCTAGATATAAGTTTGTACAGAGACTTACTGAGACTGTTAGCACAGAAAATGAGATGGTAAAAATGGAGGACAAAGGACACTTAAGTAATGATCCTCGGAACAAAGGGAATGCTGAGAATGAAGTAAGTTTGAAAATGCTCCAAAACCTGTTAATATAAAGCAGAAAAAATCCATTAAAGGCAGATTCTCAGCAACAAATATTTGGAAGCAAGGAAAATATTTTTTCCTAAGATATCCTTCACAAAGGGAGTGCAACATAAAGAAAGAAAATAAACTGAGTGGGTGTTATCCACTCACATTAAGGGATAGAGATAACAAACTAAAAGAAATGGGATAACTTCTGAAGCTTGTACAGATGGCATACACAATAAAACAGTTTTGTTTTGTCTAGAACAACCCTTTTAGAAGACATAGAAGAAGCTGCAGTGCCATTGTCTTGGGGCGAATAATCTCTACCGTCTACCTCAAGAGAAACTACTGAAAACAGTAAACCTGAGTTTATGGACTTACAAATAAGTCAAATAAACTTTAAAAAATATAGTGGAAAGATATTATTTTAAGCAGGCAAGACACAAAATAACCAAGATTGCAGTCAACAGTACTGACTGGGATATTCCCATTAATTCTTACCACTATTTTGAGTAAAAAGATGACTTCTTGTATAGAATAAGTAAAGACAGAGAAGATATTCTATATCCGGTGTTAGTACCAAAACCTTATAGGACACTATTAATGAAGTTGGACTATAGTCGCATGTTAGCAGGTTGCCTGGGGATGGACAAGACTAAGACAATGGTACTAGCCATATTTTACTGACCAGGCATAATGATAGTTTCTGTGCATCTTGTCCAGAATGCCAGAAATCTTTACCCCATCTTGGATTTAGGAGTCCATTGAACTAAATGCCTACCTTAGAGGTGCCATTTGAATGTAATGCCATAAACATTGTGATCCCATCTGTCAGTGGGATTTAGGAGATACTTGTAATAATCAATGTTTAATGTTTATAAAAAAAATAAAACTCATAGGGCCATCCAAGGGATTTGAAGAGTATGTATCCAGTCAAGGACCCTTTTGTCAAATGATCCATTAGCTTGTTTTTTTTAAACTACCTAATTCTTTCACCTTTCTGAAAACAGAAGCAGTTGATTGAGCCTATCTTCACATGTAGCATGTCCCACCTTAAGTATATTTATCATAAATAATTTCTGAATCCTTTCACATTTCCTAATCAGTTTGGGTGTTGCAGATACAAGCTGCTGCACAGAATTCAATATGTGATTTTATACCAGACTTGTACAGTAATAGTTCCTTCTCTTTCCTACGGGTAGTCTACTTTAACGGATCTCTAGATATAGCATAAATGTTCCTGCGTTTTCTGAAGCCAAAACACTGGTCTGAATATACTAGATAAAACTGATCCAAGGATAAAACTTTCAGGGACTCCAACTGTCACTGATTTCTCCTTGAAAAAAGAACTACCCACTTTAATAGTTTACTATCATTTTGTTAAAAGACACAATCTTTTTGAGTCATTTCATTGACTCAAATAGCTGAAAATGTGAATGCCATTTTTACCATATGTCAAATATGGTAAAAATAATGTTCGACATTTGAACCAGTTTGCATTTTGCTTTAAAATCACCATTAAAATGAACAGTGATTTTACAAGAACCACTATTCAACCACAAATAGAATGGAGCAGGCAAATGTTTGTATGAACACACCAAGATTTTATTATAATCCAAGGTTAAAATCATAAAATATCCATGTATATAAGCGCTTTTGTCTTGTTTTAACTAACTTGAAGAGACTTCATCAGATACAATTAATTGCTTTCACCTACTGAATTTAAAAGAAGGAATTTGAATTGCATCACATCCTAAAGCAGTCAAGACACCTTCATTTAAAGCCATAGTATACTTAAAATCATCGTTACCTTCACAACACCATAAAAGGTGTTAAAACCATTAGAAATACTTTAAAAATATTTTATGAATTTTAAAATCATAACCTATCCTCTAGTATATTAATAACATAACTATACATTTAAGTAAATACATACATATAACAATGAGTATACATAAATACCTAAACTACTCACAAGAACCAAGAAATAAACTGGAAAAATGTTAACCCAGAAAAAAGTCCTCAAACAATCAAATGCACACAAAAGTCCTGGGAACATATACCAAGCAGAAACTTGCTATACCAAACAATTCTTTGAAAAATGTTCTCCTTGAGCAAAAAATGTTCTCCTTAAGCAAGTCTTGTAGAATAAAAACACAGCTTTTTATGAAAATACAGTAGGTAAGCACTTTCATGGGACTACCTCCCACTTCATCAGACCATTACAATAGCAGTACTATCCACTTATTTATAAGGCAGGTTAGATTGGTAATACCAATTAAATAGTAATTACCCATTCATTTTATAGAGATATTCATCTCTACTTGAATCACTTGCATTGTTTCTATTCAAACATTACTAATATAAAACACATATACAAGTATATAAAAAATATAAATTACATACATAAAAATAATAAAATGCATACATAGAATAATAAAATGAATCCTTTAACTGTTTCCCATGTCATACTTCAATTTCATCCTAAATACGCACCATTCTGTTATGAACTTCATAACTTTGATTTAACATACATGGTTAATACTACTACTAACATAATTCCTATTCATACTGGGTCTCATTAATGTAGAGACCTTTTCTTTAGTATTGGCTTTAATGGTATCCTGTCATTTAGTCCCTTACCTCTGTTGCCTCTTAACCTGACTATCCACCTTACTTCTGACGTTTCTGTTTTGTTAATTATATCTCCCCCTCTATCATTTTCACTAACTACTTCAATGGCCATAAATCTAAAATTATGCGCGGAACCCATTTTCAACACATGTTTGGCCAAAGCATTAGTTTTATCTAAGTTCCTAATGCTTAGTAAATGTTCTCTTATCCTTGTTTTAAATTCCCTATTCGTCTTACCTATATAGTAAGATGAGCACACGTTACAAATAGCTAAATATACTATATTTTGAGTACTGCAACCTAAACTATTCAGACAGTGTATATATAAGTAAAACTGCTGCACTTATATACGTGGATATTTTACTATTTTAACCTTGGATTATAATAAAATTTTGGAGTGTTCATACAAACATTTGCCTGCTCCATTCTACTTGTGGTTGAATAGTGATTTCTGTTCATTTTACAAAAACTACTCACTTCCGTGCTTTTGCTTTTACGCATTTGGAAGGTTGTGGTTCTCTGTTTTTACCGTCGTCCATGTGATTACACGATTTTGAAATCCATGTATGTGTCATTCGACAAAATTATAGTAAACCAGTTTTAACCCTACAGCTTTTGCCTTTAAGCTAATCTCCAACCCATCTTATAGTGTACCTATTGATTTCAACGTGCGGTATACTGTTTATAACCTCAGAATGTGGTATTGAACCGAATGATTTAGCTAGGTCCAAACAAATTATAACTGCTGTCAAGCTCAAATCAATAACGTGTATATTTCATGTAAAAACTTATTTGATTTGTTAAACAAAAGCATCTCTCTGTGAAACCATGTTGCTAAATATTCATCCCTTGTTTGATCTTCACAGGTGTTGAATGAGAGATGACCATCAAAAATAGTTCCCTATAATGCTGGTCAAACTTATTGGGAAACAGTTATCTACACTTTAGTTATATGAATCCTGAATTCAAATCACAAGAGCTTCTTTCCATATTTTAGGCACATGACTATTTCTAAGAGATTGCTGAGAAATATTTGTAAAGCAAGGCACCTTTTTAACTGATCTTAGAAAGAAACCATTTAATATTGGGCTCAGCAGATTAGCATGATTTAATTGATTAAAAGGCTGACAGAGTCTCTTCACTGGAGATGACTGGGCATTCTTCCAGATGTGCATCTCCAAAATTAGCCTTAACAAAATTATCAGTAACATCCTCCACAAAAATTATCAACAAAAATGTTAACCAATATATATCACCAATCAATTATCATGTTATCCTCCATAGTAAGGGTAGCACTAAACTGTCTATCCTTCCCTTAGGCCCTAAAATGCTTAATACTTTTTGTTAATATTAGTATTTCAGCATTACAATTTTTATTTTTTTTGCATCGGGATACATTTTCTTTCTGACAATGTTTAACTTCTGACATTTGATATTTCTTATATTGTTGCCATATGTTTTTCCTTCTCCTTGATTTGTCCAAAAAGTTCAGAGACAGATAATTCTAGTGCAACATCACAGCTTTTAGTTTTTTAAAGAACAATGAATCCACCCTACATCTTGTTGGTTCTCTCATAACCAGAGAAAAATGTATTATACCAACATTTTAGAAGCAGGTATTTAACGGTCAAGACTGGATCATTAAGATCTATCAACATCATGTCATTCCCACCCACCTGTAAAACATTTTATGAGTGCAGCCATAAGACTCACAGCCCCTTTTTAACTTGGGTTCAGGCCTCTACAGGTAGTGTATTTAATTTCTATGTACCCTTTGCTATACTGACTTCAGTAAGTTTGCACCCGTACATGAGTGGAAATAGCATCATACATATATGCAGATGCCACCACTTTGTATTTTCTATTTAATTATGATGTCTTTTGCAGCCTAGTAGTACCACTGCCTTTTACATTTCTACATTTCCATTATAAACATTACATCACAGTCTATGCCCAGTGCTCTAGCTTCTATGCCTTTAAATGTGTAATTTAAGCATCTGGCATTAGTCATAAAATATCTTATGCTATCCTTACATCCACCAATTTTGGTTTCTGTGTTTTTTAACAATCTAGTCAATTTAAAGCCAATAAATCTTTTCCAGATGACTCATATGAGCATTCTCTAAATTAAAACTACTAAATTTTACCACTATTTCTTCTCAAATTGTAAATGTATGTATTAAATTCTTTAAGCACTCCCATCCTCTGTCAGATTCCTAACCAGTTTCATTAACTTCCCGTGAAATGGAGGACATGGAAATATGGTAAAGTAAGTAAGTTTAAAAGCCCAGCTTTTACTAACAGAAATGATATCCTTCATCTCAGAGACAACACTTTGGGAGTTTGTCCGACTCATATCATTATTAGCATCAGTCAATACTACTGCGTCATATTTGCTGGAGTTTGAAAAGATTTTGTCCAATGTGTTTGCAGTGTTATTCTTTCTGTTGCCACTCAGTGATGTAATGGTAGCAGCTTCTCTAGGCAACAAGTTCTTAAACAGCTTGAACATTGAGTCTCTGTGATTAAAATCTGAGGTTACCTATCTAACACTTGTTAGGATTCCCAGGAAGGATTAATATTAATAGGCTCTTCATAGGTTCAGAGGTATATACAAGGCTAACAACCACCAGGGTCTTTATAAGTTTAGTCATGCAATCCAACCCAATTGTGTCTCTATGTACAATGGTCATTTATTAGAAGAAGTTATGTTAGGAAGTTTCTAGAGATTATGGGACGTATACTGTCTGCCTCTGACTATCAGATACATGGGGACCAGACCCTGGTGAATTTCCAATTTCCCATCCATTGGTCAAGGTTATACTTAAATAGAGTTAGGGATGGACTCTGCTTCACATGGATGGGGATCCTGTTCCAGAGCTTGGGGAGCCTCTGAGACTCAGATATGTCACGCCAATGTGTCTTATTTATGTCACAAGCAAAATTTAAATAATTGGATCTAGTGGTTTTGATGCTGCTCATGTTGCAGATGTGAAAACGATCCTTAAAGTTGGATCTGTAATGCCCTAAATTTGATCTGTTATAAAATAACCAAGTATGCTCTTCATTTTCTAACATCTACTCCACTGTTCTCAGTTTTTCTCCCTGCAGACAACTGGTTCACACCTTCATTTTCAATATTATTTCCATCACTCTATGTTGTCTTACAAGTGCTAACTGTAGTTTTCTTAGGCAAACCATTAAGCATTTCTTAATGGAAAGTTTTGTTTTCACCCAAGCATCATTAGTAATCAAACTAATCCATTCCTATCTAAATTAAGTGGTCTAACTGCACTTGTACCCATTGCCTCACCATATTACTCACCCACTTATCTGAAATATCCCTATTATAATACATGCTCTGTCCATTTGTCTGGATATCTATTTCTGTTCATGTTTCCCTAATATAACTGCTTTTCAGTTTGCATCTCCTTATGTTTTAAGACCTTTATTTGAGAAAATATAGGTTGTCCATCTATGGTTTATGATGCCATTTGTGTCTTGTTGTTAGCCCTTTAGGATGCTAATTTGCAACATTTAATGCATGCCTTAGTTTCAAACCTCCAACCTTCCACACATTTTACAAGATATACATAATGTTACGTACACTGCAGTCCACTAGATCACTTAAACAATATTTGTTTAACTCCTCCATAACATGCAAACTTTTGTTACCATGTGGTAAAGTATATCACACCATATAATCAGCAAACGTTATAGCAGCATTTCTAAAAGAATGCTTACTTTAGGCTTTGGTGTCCTTTCAGCATTCAAAATACTGATAGAATATACTTCCTAAATAAGAAAAGGTATCAGTGATGTCACTGGCTGCTTGAAAGCTTGCTGATGTTATTAGTTAAACAGGAAGACATTAAGCTACCAATAGTGCCTATTATCTAACTAAAATATTAATTAGAAAAATAAAATTACCTACCTTCCTGCCTTACCCACTGAACATACAGAATACACAAAGATTTCCTTCTCTATCTCGCTGTTGCTCACCAAGTCACCCCTTAAATATGCCCCCTCCCTTCAAGTGGTAAGTTCTAGAACCAAAGAGAAATCCCGACGGTCAAAGGAATCTGTTTTAAACATCTTAAAAAATAAAGTACCAGCACAAGCTTAATGTAGCAGTCTTAGGTGGGTACCAATCCTCCCAACTAGCTGTTGAATCAGCAACATTATATAATTCCTCTACCAGTTTGGTGAGAACCAGTACAATCTACTACCTTACTAAATTTCTGTAAGCAGTGCCATTGCACAAACTGAATGCTAAGGCTATTACAAGGTAATTTGTACTGATATTTTTCCTAAAGAGTTACCTATTCATTAACGCAATCCATTTATGATGTAAAACATCAGTTATGCCAGTGCTTTGGAGTTATACAATTGGAGATGTCAGCTGATGGATTAGTATAGCAATAACCCACATCTGGGTGTGGGTAATGCTGGATTTACCCACAGTTGGTGTGGTTTGGTCAAGAGGGCGAAGCCCGAGTGGCCAAACAAAGACAACTGTGGGTAAATCCAGCATTACCCACACCCAGAAGTGGGTTATTGCTATTATACAATGACATTATTTAAGAAAAAAAAATACTTTTCTTAAATAATGGCACTGTATAATGCCTCCTTGCTGCCCTTCCTCAGCTGTCTGGTATTCTGCTGCAGTTCTGATGTACTGCGCATGCGTATACTTATGCAGTACATCAGAGCTGTGGGCAAAAGCAACGGAGAAAGTAAGATCGCCATTACTTTTTACAACCTGTCTCGCTATGTTAAACGAGTTTAACACAGCGAGACAGCTTTAAAAAAAGCAACAGAGAATCTCCGTTGCTTTTTTAAAAGCTGTCTCGCTATGTTAAACTTGTTTAACATAGCGAGACAGGTTGTAAAAAACAAAGGAGATCTTGTGTTCTCTGTTGCTATAAAAAAAAAGAAAAGAGTTATACCAACGGAAAAAATCCGGGTGACCGGACCTTTTTCCATTACTATAACTCTGATTTACAACGTGCAAGCTGACCAATCAGCGTGCACGTTTTGGAATATTAATGGGGGGGTCATTGTATAACAGAGAGGTTTCAGTAACAACACTTAAGTCCATGCTAAGTAAAGTTATAGTCAGAGGTGGTAAGAAATGGAACCATTTGTTACTACTTACTGATTGCTCTAAGAACAATGCCTCATGTTGCAACTAGGCTTACCCCATGTGAACTCACATACAGCAGTTGTCCTAGAGGGCAGTTTGGTATTGCTAAGGGAACTAATGAAGAATGGAAGACGCCATCTAAAAGTGTGAAAGAAGACTATGTTAGTTTACCAGAATAAAGTAAAGCTGGTTATCATGTCCACAGCAAAGAAGCACATGCTGAGAGACCAGGAAATATAAAAATAACTTTATAATAAGAATGCCTGACTTTAGGAATATAACTCAGCAGATCATATATTTGTGCTAGTGCACTCCACAGAAAACACTTTTAGACTAAGTGACAAGGGCCATTTGGGGTGATTAAAATAATCAATACAGTAAACTACATACAAGGCAGAACAAAAAGGAACCAGAAAGATTGAGCAAATCTATCACATTACTAGAATATAGCAGTGGAAAGAAACATAAAACTCTGAAGTAAGCTTACTAGCTGAGTTGCATTCAGGTCAGACCAAAGACTCTGAATTTGAAGTGCAGTTAGATAAATTGTTCCCGATAATACAAAAACAAGAAGTAAGAGAATTCAGCTTAAGAATTAAAGAAATATTTTTAAAAATGTCTTGGAGAATTAAACTGATAGAATATAACATAGGAATAATACCTGGAAGGAAGGAAGGTTAGGCTGAGACTTTACAGATCACCAGAGTCACAAAAATGTTTAGTAAGAAATTTAAAAGATGCAGAAGCTAGGAGTGATATAAGAGTAATAAAGTGACTGAGCAGTCCAAGAACGCCAATTCTTAAACCTGATGAAATAATTAAACTTTAAGAAACTGAATATATTTCAAAGTTTGATATTTATTTGTGTTTTGTTGATCAGATTAGTCCCCCTAGGCCAGTGGTCTCTCTTCATGGGAGATCCAAGGTGATATTCATACTAACTAGGGGAAATTTGTCCAGGGCACAGAGCGACTTCCCCTACTCTTTTTGATAAGTGCTATGAGATCTTTTACATCTGCCTGAGCTACCACCAACTCAAGCAGATGGGACTTCTTAGCCATCCCAGTTCCAGAATTTATAAGTTGATAGAGAATGTGGGAAAGGCTAGATACTTGACAGGATTGATCTGAAAAATAATTACTTACAGATTCCACTCACTCCCTCTGTCTAATAAAAAAGTAGCCTTTGCAACCTCTGACATTCTGTTTCAGTACGTAGTATTACCCTCTGTTCTTGATAAAGCCCAACCACCTTTCAGAGGCTAATGGATGAAATGAAGAAGACTCACTCCTGCTATGCTTCTGTCTACATGGATTGTGTGGTTATTCATTTGAAAAACTGTGGGAATCAATTACTAAAAGTGCAGGCCTGTGCTAGAATCCATAAGGCAGGCAGGCTTGATTGTAATTAGGATGCCTTATAGGAAAACAGTGTAGTATGCTCACAACTGGAAAAAGTAGACCCTATAAAAACAGGCATGTACCCCACACTAAAAGACAGGGGGAGGCTTTTTTGGCACAAGTTTGGGACTACAGAATGTTAGTACTTAATTTTGTGACTATTACCTGTCCTTTGACAGCTCTTACAAAAGGGAAAGCACCTGTCAAGGTGCAATAGATTCTTGAGGCAACTTGAGAATTTAGTGAAATAAAAGAATCCTGTGTTCTGATCCTGTGTTAGTGACTCCTGATTCTATCAGTTTTCCCTACATACTGATGCATCAGAAGGAGTAATGCTATCCCAAGACATTCAAGGTGAAGAGCTTCCCATGTGCTGTATCAGGAGGAAGCTGAGCAACACAGAAAGGAGATACTCATCCTTAGTAAGAAATTGTCTAGCTATAAAGTGGGCCTTTTGTGTCTTGAATACTGTTTGTTAGATTGGAACTTATGTTTGGTAACTGAGCATGTCACATTGTAATGACTGAATAGACAGTCTGAGGGTAAAATATAAAATTGTACTGCTGGGCACCTTCCCTCCCACCCCTTTCCAATATACAGTGTCTCATAGGCCTGGTAGTGCCAATACAGGTGTTAATGGGTTGTCAAAGGCCAACAACCCATTGTTGTGAGTCCAAAACCCATTGTTTTGCACAGGGGCAGAGGTAGCTGTAACATGTTGTCCTTGGAAAATATATAATATGTTTTTCAAAGTGCATGTTGAGTTTTGAAAATGTGGAAAACAAATAATGTACCTTTAAGTCTGTGCTTCAGGATAATGTATGGGAATATTCCCACAAATTGGAATCTATGCAACAGTATTTATTAGTCAGTAATGAACTGTTAATCACAAGTCGCCATCATATAAAAGGAGGTATCCAGTATTATGCCCATTTGGAAGTTATAAAACTAAAGATGGACTGAACCGACAAACTGCAAAAACTTGTGTACAAGAAAGCAAATAGATAGATGACCACAATAAAGGCAAATTATTCTTAGCGCTTTCATCCACTTTATTAGAGCGTGAACTTCTTCAGAAAAGACATGAGCCCTCTCTTTCTCATGTCTTTTAACACTCTATACAGGAAGTGATGTCATGTTAAAATTCAATTAAAAAATAATTAATCAATCAATACAATTCAATGAAGTCTAGATGTACTTTTTTTAAAAATACTTAAACTTTCTTTCAAGATTCTTATGCAGAATACAAATTTCATATTTAAAAACATACTTATGTTCGTGTTTGTAAAATTACTTCCACTCACATAGTGTGTTTCTATGTGTTACACACAGTTCTTTGCAAAAAATCTTTCACTCACTTACACTACTCCCCCATTGTTTACACACACACACACACACACACACACACACACACACACACACACACACACACACACACACACATACACACACACAACCTCCTATTCATTCTCCCTTCGCATAATGTAGATATGTCCACCGTTTACACTAATGTGTTATGTCCGTGCGTGTATGTGTGCATACATGCCCATAAATTCATACGTTTCATCTCTATCACACATTCATCCTCATTCTCAATTTTTCATGTTTCCTCATCATCACTTATCTGTGCATGTATATGTACGCACTCATGCCCAACATCTACAATGAATTAATTTGTGGAACAATATGTGCGTACCCAAGAGCATGAATACCAATACAAAAACGAAAAAATATGAAATTAAAAACTATACTAAGTGAACCACAATAATAGTCCATAAATTACATGTAATACTGACCTAAGCCAGTGTTATCCAATTTGTTAAAACTTATCTATAAATTAAGAAACATTTCATGTTAATAACTTCATTTAAACCTGGTGGTGTATCCGCCCCCAGGATTAATTGCCATATTGTTTCTTTTTGCTCTAATCTATTATTCAGATCTCCCAGGAATGGACCCTTTTCTACATGATCTAACACAAAAAATTCAAACTTTTTGAAATCGCAACAATTCATCGCATGCCTAGCTAAGAAATTATTTTTATCCTTATTTTTAATTGCCAATGTGTGTTCGTATATTCTTCACTTCAACACTGATAGTTTTACCAACATAATAACTATCACATGATGTACAAGAAGCCAAATACACTACATAATCACTATTGCAATTAAAATATTTTTGTGCCCAAAAGGTCCTTTTCATATGTTGTAAATTGACAAATGAGGTATTGCTTATAAACCTACACTGTCTACAATTTTTGCATTCAAAAGTACCCTTTTTATTAGTGACATCCCTACCTGTATGAATCTTGGGATCTGTTATTTCAAGAATCTGTTTTATATTGGTAACTGTTTTGTAAGTGAACCTAGGTTTAATTCCCAAAATGTCCACCAAATCCCTGTTACCTACAATAATTCTCTAATTATGTTCAATAATATTCTTAATATACCAAATCTCGTTGGTTATAGGTAGTGGAAATGCAGTGTAAAAATCACTTTGGTTTTCTCCCTGAGTCTCGGCTTGATTTGTTGGGGGTCCTATCCAAATGTCCTTGGACCTCAAAATTGGCTTTGCTACGTTCTCCCTTAATTTGTTGACTTCATTCTCTACTTTTTTACCCAGTTATTTTTATAACCTCTCTCTACAAACATTTTTCTCAATATGATTAATTCATCTTTATAGATGTTATCATCTGACGTCAATCTACTTAATCTGATCATTTGACCTTTGACCACACTTTTTTTCATGTGTTGCGGATGGAGACTGTCCTTATGTAAATATTGATTGGCAAAGCAAGATTTTCTATATATCTTGCTTTGTACTGTTCCAGTAGTGGAATCTATTTTTAAATTCAAATCCAGAAAGTTGATGTCTTTACCATATCCATTAGACTTGAAATGTAAAAAGTTCGTACTATTGTTCAAGTCATTGGTCATACTTTCAAACTCGTTTTTTTCCCCCTTCCAAATGAAAAACAAATCATCTATGTATCTAATATATAACTTTACATTTTTTAATTTAGGATGACTCTTAAGACACCTTTGTTCCCAATTAGCCATGATCATGTTGGCAAAGGCTGGTGCCACCCTTGCCCCCATGGCCACTCCTGATGTTTGTTTATAGTATGTTTTATTGAAAGAGAAAAAATTGTTATCAAGGACAATCTCCATCAGGGAACATAGGGTATTAATTCTTTCAGTTTTTAGATCAGTGTTGTGTACTAAGTAATCCCTCATAAATTCTACACCTTCTTCTTGATTGATGGAGGTGTAAAGACTACTTACATCCAAACTGGCGAAATTCATTTCTTTCCATGTGATGTTTGTTTTACCTATAATTTCTAATAGGTGCCACGAATCTCTGAGAAAGAATTCTGCCTTTTGTACTATAGGATTTAAAATGCTATCTAGCCAAATAGAAATATTCTCAGTTTTAGACAGTCTAGATGAAACTATAGGCCTAAAAGTTAGATTTTCAAGGTTAATTTGTAACTTGGGTATACCAAAAAAATGAGCCATCTTTGGATGTTCTACTAATAAGAAGTCATATTCCCTCTTATCTATTTCTTCTTGACAAAACATGTCAAATAGCAAAGTATCTATTCTCCTAAAACTCATTTTTATAAATTCTAAAGTGACCTTTCGGTAACTATTTGTGTCAATTAACATTACCATAACCCCTGTATCGTAGTCACAAGTGTTCATGACTATAATTTTACCTCCTTTGTCCGCCTTCATTACTCTAACCTCAGAAGTGCGTGCCAGTTGTCTCAGAACTATATTTTCTGTTTCTGTCAAATTATTTTGTTCTTCAACAACTTTGATTTTCTTAAACTCAGTTTCACACATCTTCTGAAACACTTGCAGTGTGTTTAATAAAGGCGGATTGAAGGTACTTGGTCTACCAGGGGGTTCTATCTAGTTGTTGCTTCTTGTCACTGATATCCTTCAGAATATATTTTAGATTCAATTTTCGCAAGAACAGTCTAAAATCCACCATTAACCTACCAATATCTACCTGTTAGAGGGAATAAAAGTAAAACCTTTCAATAAAACATTCTGAATGTCATCTGACAAATTAATGTCACTTAAATTACAATGCTCATTGAAAAGTCTTTGTCCAAAAGAGGTGGAATTACCACCTCCTTTTGTTTTTCCCTTTTCCCTTTCCTTTGGGAAGTGTTGAGTTGAACCATTTGGTAGTCCTTTTCCCTTGTAATTTCTGTTGGTGAAAAGGAACTTCTTGGTGCCCAGAGGTTTGGCTCACCACATTGGCGTAACTAGGATTATTTTCATGTCCTTCCGAACTTGAACCACCAACAGTTTTGTTCACAACGTGCTGTTTGTTCTTATTTCCCATTTCAAATTCAACATTAGAATCTACCTCTGAATGTAAGGGAGACTCTCCCTTATCTCTAGTTCCACCTTCTGTTGTGGGACTTGTCAGTTCTTGGACTGAATTAGTGTTGAATTGCTTTCCCACAATATTAGTGTCTGTAATGTTGGTGTCTATAGTACTTATATAAGCTTCGTTGGTATTGCAAGCTCTAATGTCTCTTTTTAACTCGTTCTGCTTTCTACTAATTATAGTGGCTTGGTGACTGTCTGCCTTAGCCTCTATACTATTGTATAGTGTTGCCAAATCCGAAAAACAACCAAAGCTTTTAATGTTTTCGTCAAGTTTCTTTATCTCAGTTCTTAACTTTCCAACCTCACTTTCATAGTGTTTGATGAGAACTCTCATCATTTCTACAC
>NC_056733.1:35662714-35740214 GCF_019279795.1 Protopterus annectens | reverse complement strand
GCAAAATATTCAAAGCATAACTAAGATTTGCATATAGATTGACTTTATACATCCTTTAGCCTATTGTAACTATAATATATAAATATGAAGCAATAGATAACGATTTATTTTCTGTATAATATATATTGGCCACTGTTATCTGGTCTTACTTTGGTAGAGAAGAAACAGTTCCCATGGCTAAAAGTAATGCTTTGGATTATGTTTACAAAGCCAGATTTGCATTTTACATTTTGGGTATCTCACACTTCTGTAATCAGGCAATAGTTACTTCATATACAAAACATTGTTTAAGATGCTAATTCACTTATATACATATCTAATTCTATTTCTCTCTATGTATGAATGTGTGTGTGTGTGTGTGTGTGTGTGTGTGTGTGTGTGTGTGTGTGTGTGTGTGTGTGTGTGTGTGTGTGTGTGTGTGTGTGTGTGTGTGCATATGGAGAGAGGCAGTGCTGTATATATGCTATACAGTCTGAGTATTGAGTCTGTCAGTTTTGTCAAAGTATGACAGTTATATTCTATCATGGTTCCGTTGTGTAGAGATATATGTATATATATTATGGTCTTCCCTATTACACTTGTCAACAAACTGCCTATTCTGAATTAGCACATTGTACAGCCTTGACCTAGAACATGCTGTCCCTGTTTAGAATATGAAATTAAAGCATACAGAAAAATAGGGCAGCTAAGCAGAGCTTACAGTGCAGATAAATATGCTTATCTGTTTATGAAACTTACATTCAAGGGAAACATGATTTTCCTGTTTTAAAATATTTTAGTTTAATCATTGCAACAAATACATAAGATTCAGAAGAGTATTCTAATATGAATGGAGTGTCTGAGGAGGCTAAACACTCTCTGAACTTAACTAATTTATGCAGCACAATGTGCTGACTTTGTGTGAATTATCGAGTACAGTGCCTGCACCCTAATAATTTAATTTATTTTTCACCACAGCTCAACCAAATTAATGACATTCATGCAATAATAAAGCAAATAGTTTTTTCTCTTCTTTTCTCTAAACATTGGCAAAATGGATTAAACAGATTTAGTGTATCACATCATTTGCACAGTAGTATGCTATTAGCACTAGCAAAGTACATTCAGTAGACAATTTTATTTTGATTTTATTCTTTTATTTTAAATTTTTTTTTTATTTTTATTGACTATGTTTAGGTGCAGTGTTTTTGGGGTGTGATGCATAATATGTGCATGCATGAGTGTGTGTGTGTGTGTGTGTGTGTGTGTGTGTGTGTGTGTGTGTGTGTGTGTGTGTGTGTGTGTGTGTGTGTGTGTGTGTGTATGTATGTGTGCCTGTGTCAACAGTAGACTATATCCTGCTATAGTACTTTTCTAACAAAACTGAAAACTGTAGAGTAGTTTTATTGATAGCTTTGGTACTTTGCCTAGCTTTGTATGAAGCAAGGTAATGCTTTTGTTCATACCATTTTGTTCATTTATACAAAGTGCTTTAAAACCAGCTGCATTCTTGGTGTTCAGGCAGATGTTGTTTCAGCTGGTGTGCACGTATCTTGGAAATGAGGGCTGAACTTTACTCTGCATTCTAGAAAGTAGATGTCCAATTTGTCACAGATGAGTTGATCATATTCAGAAAGTCCAATCTGTTGAATCTAGAATTAGGTTCATGGGTTCATAGGTATGTACTAGGCTAGCTACCCTTATGGGCCATTTCAAGCTTAGCCATTGTCCCTTTCATATATGAAAATCAAACCCTGTACATTTTGACTGTGAGGTTAACACCTTAATCATTATACTAACTTCCATACCAATTCAGGAACTAGAGTCTATAACACAGCCATTGCTAGGTCATCTAGCATCCGATGCAGTTCCCTAGACTGGCACCCCTCAACTCAAAATTGAGCACCAAAAAAAGGTAGTTCAAGACCAAGAAGAATGTCTTCACTTTTGAAATGTAACTGTAGCTAGTCCTTTGCTATAGTTGCTAACATTCTGAGCTCATGAATGCAGTTCTGGCATTCATTAAAGAAGTCACAATGTCACACACTCACCTATGGCTTCTTATATGAATGTCAGTGCAGCAGTTGTAGTCCATCAGCTGTGATGTATCATGCACGTATCTTGTGCATGGGGCAGTTGACCCCTTTACCCCACCCTGGTTATGGCTCTTGTCTGTACTAGTAAAGGATTCGGTCTCCTGAATATGACTGCCCTTTATTGTTTGTGCACACGCATCTAACAATTGTTTGAGATGTTCAGCCTTATCAAAGACTGTGGCTGCAGTGCTCAGTAACCTACTGATGATGGATTCTGTAATTCTACTAGGAAACGTCAACACCCATGGGAAATTATGGAAATACCAAGAAAGGAATGACTGGGAAGAATGCTTATCCCAATCTGAACCTGAGTGTTTGTTCTTGTACTTCTATGCTAGTTACACTTTATCCTTTGAAGGCACCATATCTGAATTCAGCAAAGATCATAAGTGCACTTAGTGCCAGAACATTTTGAGTCAAAGGTCAGTGACATGGTCGTATCATCACATATGCAACAGAACATGCCAAACACTCAAGTCAAGAGTAGCATTGAGGTGTCAACTGACCACTGTTTGGTACTGAGTTTAATTAAGTGTTCAGGACAGTGGCTGGGTAGACCTGGTAAACCAAATCTTGGAGGGAGATTGTTCTGGAATGCCTAGCTGATGCTTCTGTGTGGGACAAATTCAATTCCTTCCTCCAGAACAATGTCTCCCATATACCTGCTAATGTTTGGGATGTGGAGTCTGAGTGGACCTTATTCAAGACCTCAATTACTGAGGTGGCAGCAAAGAGCTGTGGCAAAAAGTAGTCAGTGTTTTCTGTGGTATTCACTCTAGAACCTGCTAAAAATACCAGTGTAGTTAGAAGCTGCCAGATAAAAGAAAGGGCCGTTTTTTGCAATGCTAGTCGGGGGTCTCCAAATTTGATTGATGGATACCAGCAAGCCAGGAAACTAGCATTTGCAGCTGTTGTCAAAGTGAGGATCAAAGTGAGGGAATTTGGGAAGCCCATGGAAAATGAAGTCAATGTGGACTCAAAGGAATTATTTCTACTATTAAGTGATTAAGAGGGACAGCAGGATATTGTCCAGGCTGTTCTCAGCAGTGGTGGAAAAAATTACCTTGACTGGAGTCACTGTGAAGTTATTGATGTAGCACTTTGAAGAAGTCAAGGAACTGGTTTACATGCCTTTCCCTGTGGAACTGGTGCCAGATGTGGATGGGGGAATATGATCAGTTTGAGAAATAAAGTCATTGTGGAGATCAAACCTTTCCTTTGTGCAAGGCTGCAGGAGTGGATGAGCTCTGGCCAGACATCATGAAGGCACTAGACACTGCTGAGGATGTCATGGTTAATATGCCTTATCAGGGATTGGAAGAAAGCTAGGGCACCACATCTGGGCTGGTAAACTTGGTAGATGTGCTCATTTTCAAAATGGAGTATAGGAGTGTTTGTTCCAGCTGTAGAAATATCACATTCCTCAACCTGCTTGGGAAAGCATATGTCAGAAACCTGAAAAGAAAACTTAATCCTAGAGTCTCATATTTGACAACTGAAAAGAAAGCATCTCAAGTATCAGGAAAACAATTTTAATCAAACAATAAAACCTTCAATAAAAATAAACAAGATTTCACACCATGCACTTCATCAGGTTCATGAAAAGTTCTCCAGTACACAGAATAAATACCCAAATGAGATGTCATTTCCTCATGCTATTGACATCACTTGTTATCGATGTATAATTAGTGGACATGGAGAAGACATATTACCATGTACCCTAAAATGTCTTCTGAGAAATGTTATAACAATACAGGGTCCCTAGGCTGCTGTTACCTGCCATTCACTTCTCTTATTTGAAGAGCAACAGTTGTGTCCATGCTCCCATTGTTAATTCAAATTCATATTCTCTGAATTAATTTAAATGTGTTTAGTGTGGGTGAAGGAATTTGCCAATGGTACGTCTTGCCTCCACTCCTGTTTGTTATTTTCATATAAATAATATCAATCTGCTATGAAGGCCTGAAGAGTAAAGTCAAAAAATAGCTGGACCACACCAGAAACAAGCTACCCACCTATTCACTACTGAGGTTTGCTGGGGTTTTTTTGTTAGTTTTTTTTTTAATGTCTGAAGAGTTCACAGTGTATGGAATTTGAAGGCTACATATCTGTTTTGTCAGATGATCACCTCAGCCAAAACTGACTGATATCTCCAGGGTGCACTGGAGTAATTTATCAGTGTCAATGGTTCAACGGGTAGCACACTGACCTTTGATTCTGGAAGACCAGAAGGCTGTTTGTTCTATTCCCACTCCAGATGATTGGATTGCTGATACTGCAGTGCACCATGGGGGGGGGGGGTGTTGCACTCCTGAGTGTGTTGTTTGGAAGACATGTTAAACTAAGGTCCCATGTGCTTGACCTGGTGGCAGCTTGGACAGATGATTAAAAAAAAATAGCACCTAATGAAAACAGTAGATAAAGTTCCCTAATGCCCTGGCCATATTTTCCAAGTAGTATAAAATATCACCATTGGTCTCTCCTAAAATAGGGTCACTAGCTTAGCAGGGACTAACCTGGTCAGCTAAGGATAAATAAATAAAATACATTCTGAGCTATGTGTAAAGCAGTTGGTATTAAAATCAGCATCTCTAAATGATAGGTCAAGGCCCTCACCCAGAAAATAATGCATTAATCTCTGCATTTGTGGGACAAAAAAGTATCACAAGAGGAGGATCTTAAAGATATAGGGATCTTATTAATGCATGAAGATATAGGGATCTTATTAACGTGTGAAGATATAGGGATCTTATTAACGCATGAAGATATAGGGATCTTATTAACGCTTGAAGGTAGAAAGGCTTAGGCACTAGAACTGACTTATAGAACAAAGCTTTTTGTTAGATGATCAGACTGGGGTCAGTACAACAGAGCAAACCTGCATCGTGCAGAGGAGGAGGAGATGAGATAGGTGTTAATGATGGGGCAGTAGGCGTGACAGCTGAACTGATGTGAAGAATGTCAGGAGTCTTCTCTTCCCTTGTAACTCTATACTCAACAAATTGACTTCTTTTTATTCCTGTCTCCACTGCCTAGCTAACAGTCAGCTTGTTATCTGAATGTGATGCCACCAATAAAGAGGACTCATGGACAATTTCTTGTTCCCAGCATTGGGGAGATATGCCTTTAAAAAAGTTATAAGGAGTACTCTGCCAGACAGAATACAATCTAAAAACTAAAAGTCAACATAGCTTAATTCTCCAGGACAGTAGATGTCAGAGCATTCTGTCATCAAACTAGGGCAATGGATTTCTTTGCCTTCCTAGTGCAGCAGAAAGGCACATCCATGGTCTTTGTCAGTATAGTAGCACTGTTACCTACAAGTGAAATGCAAACACTTCAGGAAAAGAATTTTCAGGGTCAACAGACTCATTAAATAAGTTGATGCAGAGTATAGATGGAATATCTGAACAAATAACACTAAACATAACTTACAGAGACTTGTAAAAATCAAAGAAACTAAACAACAACACACATTTCACCACATATTGAGCACTGTCTGTAAAGGAAAAGATCAAACACAGAGGTATTAGAATGTTCTAATAAATAATTAAACAAATACTAGAATGTTCTAAGAAAGAAGTAAAACAAAACTACATTCAAAAAAGGAAATAGACACTGTAAATATTCTGTCTCCCAAGCCCCTACTTATACTTAACAAGAGTACCAGAGCTTGTCGGAGATTTGGGATGCATGACTAGACTTAAATAGGCCCTTGTGGTCATTAACCTAGTAACCACCTATGAACCTAAAGGGGTGAGAATTGAGAGTAACATTTCATGTAGTATAATCTACATTTTGGAGGAGAGATGGAGACCCTGAAACAAATCAATATTTTGCTTTTTATAGTTCAATGGATCACTTCTTAGAGTACAACAGATCACTTCTTGTAGCACAGCAGAGCTTTTTATAATACAACAGATCACTTCTTATAGTACAACAGATCACTCCTTGTAGTACAACAGATCACTTTTTTATAGTACAGACACTCATGAGTGGTATAGCTCAGTAGGTACAAGACATTATATGATGGATGGGGTCTACTTCAAAATATCGAAATACCAGAATATTGAATCCCATTTCATCCAGATGAAAACAGAGAAACTTCACTTAATTGAAAGCTACATCATCGTCTCGATGAAATGGGATTCAATATTCTGGTACTTCCATATTTTGAGGTAGACCTGATAGATGTAGGGATAGGGTTATAGCTAGGGTTAACATGCATGAGTAAGGATGGATGGGGGAATTCACCCCAGCACCACCTTACTTATACAGGATAACCTATTCTTGACTGTCCCTATCCATAACCCCAACCCTATACATAACCTTATGAAATACACTTTCAGTAACAGTACCACTAAACAAGACTCTCAGACACACATCCCATACAGTGCACACAAGCAGAACACTAAAACTAACATTTTACATAGTCCTAAATCTAACCGTAACCAAAAGCACTCAGACACACACATTCACACACGTGCACACACACACACACACACACACACACACACACACACACACACACACACACACACACACACACACACAAAACTCAATCCATCCACTTACCAAATCATTACTGTAAACCTGACTCACAAACAAACACACACACACACACACACACACACACACACACACAAAACTCAATCCATCCACTTACCAAATCATTACTGTAAACCTGACTCACAAACAAACACACACCCACACACACACACACACACACACACACACACACACACACACACACACACACACACACTTCTAACCCATGTACCCATCAGCTTACCTTTTATGGTGCAAAGAGAATTCAGAAAGACAAACATTTTGTAAAACAAACATTTGGTAAAAACAACATATAAAGTATAGAATATTAGGACACATGAGCCTGCATTCCTTGTTGCAGACAAATAAATTTTATTCAGTGAGATTAACTGTGAGTTTATATATGCCAACCTTATAGGATTTAGCTTCTCAAAAAATAATTGCTATTAAATTCTTTTCACAGATACCAACACATTTTGTCTGTTAATTTGCCGTTTTTTAAATTCTCAAAGGAATGACATAGGGTGGGGGATCTATATGTTTCCCTCTTTGTTTATACTACTAATGGGTCCCCTATACCACCTTATAAAATTAAGTTAAAAATTGTTCATAGGATAGTAATATATCTTCCCAAAATTATCCATACATGCAGATAATCTAATTTTGAACATTATTAATGTTATTACATCATTAAAGGCTTTTTATTTTGAACTGGATGGCAGAATTTGAAAAGTAAGGATTTGGGACATAATGAAAGCTTCTTCTTCAAGCATCATGTCTGGCTGCTGTATAGATCACAATCTTGGTAGGTTATACATCAGATTACATTTATCACAAGATGGTATTTTAAAAATGTAATATGATCAAGATGCCATAACTGTTCTTTGTTAGGGCAGTTCTGTGATATCAAGGTATCACCATGGATTCATTAGTGTTCAATCATTAGAAGTATAAACAATATCAACATGTTATGATTACCAAAATGGACTTCTCGTTTTAAATGAAATCACACCCTAGACCATGCTTTTAGAAGCAAGATTGCAAGACTCTTGCTAAAAGTCCTATTATGGGGGGGCACAAAAATACAGTGGTCACACATGATGGTCGATACGCAGACTTTTGCATTGCGATTACCATATCCTTAGTTATATGTAACTGTTCAGCTTCTCACTAATATATAAAAATGGAATATTTTTTAAAGGAAACAATTTATCTGACTCTACAAGTAATTCAGTCATAGCAAATCATGTATATCATAGAAGTATTTCTTCAAATGACTTAGACCAGTAGACTGAGACCATATAGATAGCTTTAGAGACTTTATAGATATATGGCCTACTTTCTGAATACATGAGACTGGAGATCAGGATTACAGGAAGGAATTAGTATGTGATCAGATTTTAGTATAAGGGATTTATGGGTACCAAATACATGAATAATGGAATGATTTCCTGATTGATATATACATGTTCAAGCTTCAAAATGTTAGACTTAATAGCATACCAAGAAAACAGGGAGTAAACAATATAAATCAATTTAGAAAAAAAATGTCATAAACTGTCCATTCAAGATGTCACCAAAATCATATAATAGCAACAACAACACACAGCTAAAAAAATAAAACAAGCAGCAACAAGAACACTTAGAAAAACAAAAAGGACACCCGACCAAAAAAATATATACACATAACTGTCTTTAAACTCTGTTCTTTGGAATCAGACTGTGGGTCAGATCACAACATACTAAAGCTGGAAAAAGCTGATTCTGAAGTTAAGAACATTCATTTCACCAAGAAAAAGAGATATACAAGTTAATGTATTTTAAAACATATAGATATCCAATCAGATTGCATACAAGAAATGCATTTCTGTCTGAAATTTTCTGTTATGGTTATGACAAAGTTGTGAGATGGAATCTCTGTGGGTGTTTGTACCTCAAATTAAAAATATGGTAGATGAGTTTTAAAGCTATTTTGGTGACAGTATTAGGATCTGGGGTACAATAATTTCTGATACAGTCATAGTGACGGTTCCAAGTCCTCTTGATAAACAAAAGAAGATCATACTACAGCTGGATTGTGTGATGACTAAGCATTTAACAGAAGACGAAAAATGTAGGATTTGTGTTTAATGAAATGATGGACCAGTTTTCTCTATACATTTGAACTGGAGAAAATTGCACTGTTCTTTCTAGAGGATTGATTGTCTCATTATGTAACAATCTGCCTAGAAAAACCAGTTGTGTCAAATGATGGCAGAGGGTAGGAAGGGTTATTGTGCTGCTTTAAATAATCTTATTTGTTATTACATCATTTTAGTGGTTATATGTTAGAATGCAATGGTCACTCCTGCCATATATATGTATTAGAATATTTAAGTAAATAATAATTTTATATGAGAAGCCTGTATATTTGGAAATTAATAGTTATGAAAGCCAAAATAAACTGATCAAGCCAGTCTCCATCCCCACCTATAGACATGAGCTTTGAGTGGTGACAGAAAGGATGAGATCATGGATACAAGCAGCAAAAATGAAGTCCTTTCACACTGTAGCTGAGGTCACTGCCTGTGACAGACTGAGGGCTTGGTAGTCTTGGAGAATCACAGCCAGCCACTAATGTTCCTTCATGTTAACAGAAGTCAGTCAATGTGGTTTCTGTATCTTGTGAGAATGCCCCTAGAAGTCTCCCAATAGAGGTGTACTAGGTATAGTCCACTCAAAGAAGATCTTGGGCAGACTCACAAATTATTGGAAGGATTCTACCTCTCAATCTTTCTGCCAATGTCTGTAATTCTGTAAGATGAGTTGGAGACTATTAAGGCTAGGGAAAATCAATTATTCCCAGCTTGATTGAGCATTAAGTACTGAACTACACAAGAAAGAGGGATAGTGTTTCTTTTTATGGCAACTTAACCAAGAAGAGATTAAATCAGTTTTATTGTTATTGACTAAAGTAAGCAGTAAACACTTAAAGCAATTCTAACTAGGTTCTACTGTGGTTTAGAAACTAAATGAATGAAATGAATAATTAACAAATGAAGGAAACCTAGACAATTTTGAGAAATTGAAGAGTTTCTAATTCAGCTGAAGGAAGTAGTAATGATTCCAGTCCTCAGACAGGTGGGATTACATTATGATGATCTGGAGAACATGGAATTCTGGGAATAGTTTAAAAAAAAATGAAATATATGGGGATCCTAATATGTTTCATTGGAAATCCCGTACTTTCAAAGCTTAACAAGCATAAATCTGTCAGTTAGCACAAAAGACTAAGGCTGTGAGCTGTTAATGAGCTACAAGCTGTGGTACAGAGTTTGATCCCCTCAGTCTTCTTTTGTCTACTGTGTGACCTTGTACAAGTCACTTAACTAGACAGCATTTCTAAGAAATTAGAAATCTGGCTAGATTCCTCAATGGTCTCCTGTACTGCATAGCTACTAACTACCTATGAACCTGCCTTAAGCCTTTTGTTTCTTTGCAAGGTGCTTGAAAAAGTAATGCACATGCAACTGGAATCTTATTTGAGGGTCAGCAATGACAATACCCATGTCCCATTTTTGAGCTGCTCATAGCATTGAAATGGCTCTCACTAGGGTCTTTAATGATCTCTATATGATGAAGGCTCTGTGTCGTTATTTCATACTAGACCTACTAGATTTCACACTAACATTTTATACAGTGAACCATTCCATCTTACTTGTCCAGCTAGAACACTACTTATACACCACAGGTATAGTCTTGGACTGGTTTGTCTCCTACTTGAAGGAAAAAAATAACTCAAAACCACATCAAGACTTTTATTTACCCCCTCATTTTGCATGTCTCCTCAGCTGACCATCAGATGACCAGCTGCACCATTTTACCTTGCATGTTCCAGGTACTAGCTATATCAAGAATTTTACTAAAGTGATAATTCAATAAAGATTTTTTTATTTAAAAAAAGAATTTTATTAAATATAACAAACATGAAACAAAAATTAAAAAAGCACAAGCGTTTACATAAAAATGTACTTAGGGTCTTCAGAAAATGCTTAAAAACATGGATACTGTTTTATGAATGGTACTAAATATGTGATCAACATATTTAAAAAATATTTTTGGAATGCAAAACAGAGTATGTAAAAAAAGTGTTGGTGTCTTAAGCATCAGTATTTTAACACACTATGTTCAGACTGTAAGTATCACATAAATCCTGGGTAGCATTGCTTTAAGCAACAGAATCCATTTATACTCTGCCATTTCTTTATTATTAATATCTCCACCCAAGTTTTTTTTATAAGAAAGTATTTCTAAAACATGAATTTCAAATAAAATGCTCAGTGCCTAGTTACATATGTATATTGTTCTTATTCATGTTTCTTAATGTGAGCATTTTGTTCAGTGATGCATTCCTTTAGTTTTAATTCAGTATGTGTTTATTTGAAACAGAGTGCATAAAATGGGTGCACTAATTATATATCTATGATTCACACACTTCATATATATGTGAGCTCTATATCTTTTGATGATATGGAAATTAGTGTTGGTTGCCTATTTATAACAAAGTTGATATTTTGAGTGTATACACTGTATGAAACAACAGGGTCAATTTAAATGTTATGCCAGTTGTGACAGTGTTAATTTAGTGTATCTCAGTAAGTTCTTTTTGTACTGCATTTTATGTAGGGAAAATAAAAAACAACTTTTAAGACAGTGTCACAGAATGCAATGCTGACATTAGAAAAATGAATAAGAGTAATGCATAAGGAAAACATATGGAAGTAGTTTCTGAAAATCCATGTATATTTCATGTTTTAGAACTAATTTATTATAATAATCCAGTGGAGATATTGTTATTAATATATGCAGAAGTGACAGAATGTAAAATGATTTTGTTAGTAGATGAATGGAACTTATAGTTTGAAACCAGTGTTAAAAAGTAAATGTTTAAGACATTAACAGATTAAGCAGATGCTTCATATACCTATCTACCTATATTAAATATGCTTAGTACTTCTTTAAGTATTTTCTTATGAATAAAAGTGGTCCTAACACTGAATCTATGTGTAGTCTTTGTATCACTGTAAGTGTGGGTAAGATTGCCTTAGCCTGCCTTAGTGACTGGTATTTATTTTCTAAATAATTAGCAAACGTCCTGGTAGCAATGAGTAAAAATCTAGCTAGAATAGTTTATAGTCTGTTACGATTAACTGTGTGCAATAGCACTGGAAAAATGGATCCCAGTAACTTTATTGTTTAGTTGTTGATGTATGAAATCAAGGCTGTGCCTGTTCCATGTGCTGGTCTACAGCCATGTTGTATCTCGGAAATCAGTTTAAAATTGTTTAGGTGCTAGTGAAGTTGAGGGTAAACATTTTAATTTTTAATAATCAATATCTATGCCTTAATTTCTATACATACATAAAATACATACAGGCTGAGATGGCCTAACACCCCGACACTGGAACAGCATATCAAGCAAACATTTGAAAAAATACCACCTACCACTGCATTTATAGTGACATTACACCAGTCCATCTGAAGTATAAATTTCCACAATAAAGAAAAGATAACTTGAGATACTTGTCCACTGATGCCCAGTAATTATACAAATGAGGTATGTAAAAATTCATCTCTTGTAGATGGAATGACAGGAAGAAGCATATAGGGAGGATATGCAGTATATAGGGATGATATGCAGTATATAGGGATGATATGCATTATCATCCAAGCATCGGCAGACATTAAGAACAAGACCGGGTCTAGAGAACGCTTTTTTATTTAGTGCAACAACCTCCTATTTATAGATGACCAAAGTTATGGATGTTTCTTTCTGAACAGTAGAAATTTTTGTAAAATTTTTCATGATGGAAGAGAAAATTTATAAAGAATGCCCACTTGTCATTGATATATCTTCTCTTTTTTAGTCCACTGTTTGGCAATATAGAATTTAGAACAAGCAGAAGTAAGAAGTAATGGTATATTGCCCAGTGCTAGGATATTTAACAAAAAGACAACTGTGCCATTCACATTTAGCATTTATTATTTCATAATCTTCAAATTTTCTATACAAAGAAGACCAAATTGGTTAGTCAGCTCTACATGACCATAATATGTGAAATAAATCCACTGTACGGTAAATGCAGAGAAATAAATGCATTACCAGGAAACTATTACTTCAAGGGATGTGTGTGCATTCAATACTGAAGTGTCTGAAGATATTCCAGGAAACCTGAATGAACTCTAGAAATGATTTTATTTACCACTAAGTGAAATATATGAACTAGAGTCATAGAATATACCCTGACATTAAAATTAATCAGCAACTGTCTAGTTAAGTTTCTTATTATTAAAGGATCAGAGTTCTGTTTGAGAATAAAAAACAGTTTTACCTGAGTTATATGTCTATCATTAATACCACAAGTACCATTACCCTTGATGTAATTATATAGCTTTAATAAGACTGGAGATAAATAATTGTATTTTTTTATTGAAGACAACATCAAATACATTAGAACTTGCATCTGACCTGCTGTAGTTGTGTAATGGCATATTCAGTTTCCTCTAAAGAGGTATGTATTGAGCAGCAGAATAAATCAAGCAGTGAAAGTAGCCAGGTAGATAACTATTGATATCAATCACATTTATATGTAGATTTGTTGATGAGTGTATATCTTCATACATGCCACAAAAATATTCTAATGTATATATTCTGACTAGGTATAAAGTGAATCATTCATTTGCACTGAGGAAATGCTATTAGATCAATGATTTCATCTCAATAAACTATCCAGACGTTTAAATGGGACTGAGACCCTCTCAGAGTATTTTGCTTCAATTTTGGGATTAAATAGTGAAAGACTTGCTAGATGTAATGACTTAATTCATTCTGGTTATTCACCAGGCATATGATCAAAATAGATCTCAGTTCTGAGCTGTGCAAGAACTGATATCTTGTGAATAACTAGACATAAAAATATCAATTCTTGAGCAAGTTCATTGATGCACTGAAAAGAAATTGACATTTCCAGCATAAAGTTAGAGGGCAGAAAGGACAGAAAGGGTAAGTAAGTCATAAGCTCAAATTATGTTCTTCAACAGAGTCGAACCTCTATATTGACACTATGGGACAGAGCCCATTTTGTCTTGTATAAAACCCAGCATTATACCCCAGTGTCAGTCCACCTAGAAAAATTATACAACTGGTCAAGGCTATATTAGTATTCATATTTATGTGTTTATATATTTATTTACTTATTTATTTGACACTGTTGACCAGGGTTGACCAGTGTAGACTGCTGATCTACATGGATCAATTTCAGACACAGTCCACATACAGAATAACCAAAACTGATTTAGTAATGAGCAGGTTTGTTAAGGCAGAACTTGTTAAATAAACACTTTAGTCTCTTGGCAGTTCAAAGTACAACTATTTTATTAAAGTAGAAAAACAAACATGTACAGGAGACAGTAGTCAGTAAGTCATGTCTCCCCAAACAAAGGATTTCTCATACAATATGTAGAAAATCTTATCATGATAATAAATTTTATCTATGAAAATACTATTAGCATCAAATAGGAATAAAACAAGACAGTACATTGCATCTATCAGACCCCTACTCTATATCCAATAGGAAAATGCCAGGTTGGAAGAAAATACATTTCATATGTGTTATCTATATTTTGTCTTAAAAAGGAATAAGTTTCCATTCTACTATGTGCCTGCAAGGGAAGCAGAGCCTCCGGTTAAGGAACTAGAAACTGAGAGAAGTTTCTTCCCAGTACTTGTCCATAACTTCAGAATACTCTTAAAGTCACATACACTAACCTGCTAACATACACATGCATTTAACCCTTTACAATCTACTTTTCAGAGACCAAAAACATTTTCACACATTTTACCAAATCCTTCAAAAACTATTTTTTTTCATTTTCATTTTCCACAAAACCTTTATTTGTATGCTTTGTAAATAGCATATATTCAAAATTATTGACATGTACATTTTGTAATACAATAAAATATTGAGATGCAATAAGTTTAGATATCAAAGCTTTACATAAAAATAAAAGCAAAAATAAAGCCTTAATAATGATGGCAATAGCATGATAAACTTTAGAATACCACCACCCCATCCAGAGAATAAATTAGTGAGCCATGCCCACGATGAGCTATCAACCTCTTTGGTATTAGACAGCTCAGCTACTTTTTGGATAATTTCCAAATGACTATGTATGGCATGCTCATTATCAGGAATAAACAAACAGCAATCCTCATGTGCAGGTGCACTTGTACCTCCTTTTGATGCAAGCATGAAGTCAAGCACCATTCTGCTCTGTAGCACTACAGCATGCATAGCACTTAGCTCCATGGTGATGAGATTCACTGATTCAAAAGTAGCATTGCTGAGTACTTCTAACAACTTAGATAGCTCTGGTAGTTCCCATATTGTTTTGGAGCTCCATAAACAGGAGCTAAACCCACACCAGAAATAACAAGATCACCAAGATTCATATGAGAAAGTCCTTTAAAAACTGTTTTTTTTTCTAAATCATAATATCTAATCCAAGAAACATCAATTTTATCAATGGTATTTTTTACAGTCTGAGTCTCCTGGATATTCTGGATCTTTCCGCTGGGCAAATCAGTTATGTGTTGGATAGCTGGAACACAAATCCAAAAAAACAGCTGCTATCCCAATTGATTGTGAGTCTTCTGTAGGTCTTTTTCCTACAATCAAAATAATAACCTTGTTCTAATCCATATATGTATATATATATATTTTGAGTCTTTATTGTCGGGTGCCTAAATAGGCTAAAGCTATTCACAGTTTCATAAATGGGATTATCATCAGTTACATTCTCTGAAGGTCCACAACATATTGTCCCTTTGGTTTCAATTCTACACAGCTTGCTAATTAATGTAATATTACATTTACTATGTCCCACAGTTTGGGTACCATTGTGCTGCAAACAAAAAATTCCTTTGAAATTATCCTGCAATGGGAGGGCTACAGGTTTAATTCTAATTTTTATCATTCCTCCCCTTTTTAGTAATGCCTGTTGAGTCTCTGAAACATTCAAAGGAAAGGTTCTGGATGGAATACCAATATGTGCAGTTGGTATAGCAGCACAAACCCAACAACTGTTCACATGGAATGTCACTGCATAAGTCTGTAGAATAGCATTAAATGTATTAAATGAAGGATGCCAGTCTACCACTATTTGCTTAGGCTCAAGTGCTATAGGTTTGTGCACTCTCTTTTTGAAAAGCTGAACAATACATACAGTTTCTGCAGGAATCGAGAAGTGTAGCAATAAAACAAAAATCATGATTGCAATCATCAGGGCAGTGATCATACAGAAAGAGCAGGCTGGGTGGGGTCAGAATGGATTCTTGTAGATGTCCAGACATAGCTGAGGTTTGTGAGGAATAGTTCGCTGTTGCTGCTGCTGCTGGACACCAAATAAATTTCTTGTTAACTGTAATGCTGTCTCTGTCCCATGAGCAGTGCTTGGTCACCTGACTCAAGGGAAATGTCCTCCTCCAATGGGTTTTCAACATTAGTCATCACAGCTTTTCTCCAACTCTCTGTTTTTTATCTGGTACAAGAAGAGACTGGTTCATCATCCGACAAGGCCTCAGCAGGAGAATTGAATGGAATGGGTTAATTTCCTTCATTTGGGACTGCTTTTTGAACATGGGAGACATGGATCCAGGTTGAAGACCCTTCGAGTCTAACTGCTGTAGCTGTAGTAAGGTGGACTAGGAAAGGTCCTTTCCAGTGGGGCTGAAGTGAATGCTTTCTTGAGAAGGATCAAACATACACCCAATTGCCTGGTTGGACATCATGGATTGCCTCTAGATCAGGCTGGATTTGGGCAGAAAATACCTGCGAATGGTAGTTCTGCAGAAGAGAAACAAGAGACTTGCAATAAGAAAACAACACATTATCAGTCAATTGTAATTCTAAACTAGCTGGAAGGGGTGTGACTGGCATTCTCATGGGTCTTTCCATGAGGATTTCCTGTGGGGAAAATTTTCAGGGTGCACTAATTGCACTTCGGATTGTAAAAAGCACCAGGGGCAGAGCCTCTGGCAATTTCAACCCTGTTTCTGCAGTACGTTTAGCTAATTTAGTCTTTAATGTCTGATTAACATGCTCAATCATACCTGAAACCTGAGGTCCATGTGGACAGTGAAATTGTGAATTAACATTCAACATTTACAGAGATGTTGCACCACCTGACTAGTGAAGTGTGTGCCTCTGACAGTATACCACAAGTACCCCCAAAGCGGGGAATCAAATCATACACCAACTTTTGCCACCATAGTGGCATCATTTTTTGAACATGGATACACTTTTACCCAACGAGAAAAAAATATCTAGAATAACCAATACATATTTAAACTTCAAAATTTGTGGGAGTTTAATAAAGTCCCACTGAATGCTACAAAAAGGTCCCCATGTTTTTTTGATATGCTGTGTGGGGACATTAACAGACTTAGACACATTAAAAGAAAGACATATTACAAGTATTTACAAGATGCTGAATGACTTCTGAAGCATAAGGGGCACACCAATCAGTCAAAAGTTGTTTATTAATGCATTTTTTCCAGATGGGATGGCAAATGATAAGCCTGTACCAGGTGAGGTAAAAACTCTCATGGGGGCTACTAATCATCAATCCAGATGGTACCAAAGTGAGTCCGGGGAACGACAGCAGCTATTACAAATCCACCTTACTCTTTCAGAGTCTTCAGCTTTATTTTGGAAATGCAATACATTAGTCAATGACACAGATATATCATCAGTATGAAAAGGCTGCAAAAAGGAAGCCTGAACAGGGTGTAACAATGCAACCTGTTGTGCCGCTCTGTCTGCAAAATGATTTCCTCTCTATTCAAAGCAGGAGTCAGATTTATGAGCAGCACACTTCACTACAGCTTTCTTACTCAGCACCAGTAAAGCATTTAATAGTTCATGAACAAAAATAATTGTCCCAGCAGAACTTGGGTATTCCCGTTCCCACCATAAGGCCCCGAAATCATGGACTACTCCATAACAGTAGCAGGAATCTGTATAGATTTTAACATGTTTGCCCTTAGCTAACTTAAAAACCTCTGTAAGAGCCACTAACACTGCTATATGGGCTGAAACATTACTCTGCAATTGTTCAGTTAACAGGAAAGTGTCCATAGTACAAACAGAGAAAGCCGCAGTCAACTGTCCATCTTCTTTTCATATACAAGATCCATTAATGAAATGAATAAGGTCAGAATTCTGCAGTGGTGTGTTCCACAAATCTGGCCTAGGAGGAAACACATTGTTAACAACAAAAACACAATCATGTGGTTCTCCCTGATTAGCAGTCAGAATAAGAGTGGCAAGATTTAAAGGAGGGCACCTGATAACTTGCAAATAAGGGTTACTATGCTAATTCATATTTAGAGAGCCTGGAAGTAGACAAATATTGTGTCTTTGTTTTCAGTAACAAAGCCTAAACAGAATGTGGCACTGCCACAAAAGTATTATGGCCCAGAGTCAGAGCTGCTGCCATGTCTACCAGGAGGGCAGCTGCTACTATTGCTCTAAAGCAAGGGGAAGGGTGGCTGCTACTGGATCAAGATTGGTACTATAGTAAGCAATCAGTCTGTAACCATCATTCTTTTTCTGAGCTAACAATCCCAGTGCTACTATTAAAACTTGGTAAAGGTAGTGAATAATTCTGACTTAAACTGGTTATGGTGCAGTGTTATGGTGATTTGTGTAAGGTTTTTTCAAAAGAATGTTTTAAAGTAGTGATTGTTTGAAAAAGACATTAGGAAGACTTTGGTATTTGAAGTGTTACGTTATCCCTGTGTTTGTAAAACAATGGTCTTCTGTGTTTTTTGTTAGCTACTTTTTGAGATTTTTCTTGAACATGAGAAATCTACCTATCTTTAACAGATGGTGGTTAGGATTCCTAACTTTTAGGCTGAGGGATTACAAAATGTATGGTTCCTACATTCTTATTGGATTGAGAAAGGGTGCATTCTGCCGCTGAGCTCTAGGACTATGTTTCTTTTCCTACGGTGAGTTAACCTGGTGATAAAAGAAATTAATATTGGATAAATCATTTGAATAAGAGTGATCCTAAATGAAGATCTGCCAATTGCTGTATGGTTCTCATTTCAATTGAGCAGACATGTTGGATTCTGAGAACTAGGGTAATGAATTGACATATCTTATATGGGGTGATTTATAGGAAAGTTAGATTCATGCCTGTAGACTAAGCTATAATGAGAATATCATATTCTAAAGCCATGAAGATTCTTTTATTAGTGGCTTCCCCAACTGCTGGAGATAAAAGAATATTTTAAAAATATAGCAAATATTTTTTATCTAGAAATAAGACTAGCGAGAGCCCTAGCTATTCTAAGGGAAAAGTGATCTTTAGCAATTTTTAGCAGAGCCTGGGATGGCCCAGTCTGGTGGAACTGATCATAGCTTTTGTTGGGTTCTGAAAATCATAACTTATATTTTGAAAGGTTAAGAATTAGTTTTCTTGAAGTAAACCAGACAGCTGCAGTAAGAAGGTTTTCAAGCATGTATACCAAAGTAGGAGTTAGTGAATCTTTATGACAGATGCTTCCTTTTAGAAAATAGTTAGATGCTTGGTAAATTCCAGAAGGAAATGGTAATCTCAATAAGCTCCTGACTTGTGTGCCACTTTAAGGTAGCCTATATGCTAACCCAACTTCCCGTGAAAGATCCGATTTTATTGAACATTAAATTAATTGTGCATGAATCCCAGTAAGTTAGAGTATCATTTTTTTTCAAATACATATGAACATCAAGAGAACTAAACATTAAAGTGGCATCTATTCCAGTAAAATAGCATCACTGACTAATTCATTCACATGACATGTTCCTAAACTCTCCTAACTTGACTAGCTTACAAAAATATATAAATTCTTGAACAAGCCAACAACTAATTAACATAGAAAAACAGGCATATATATATATATATATATATATATATATATATATATATATATATATATATATATATATATAAGATATGTGCTGCCCCCTTATGTAAATATTTATATTTTGGATGCATTTTTATATTGCAGCTATAAACCTATCAAACAGTAACAATGAAGATTAAAGAAAAAAAACAAACCCATATACCTAATACAAATCCACAATCCAAATAAACTCAATACACACAAGCGGCTTCCACGTACACAAGTCCCTTTAGTTCCATTGAAAAACATGATAAAACACTTCAGTCTTCTGAAAATGTCGAATTAACAGATGAAAGCACTCAGCCATTTAAATTTTATTTGGTAGTATTTTTTAAAGTTTTTCAGCGGAATTAAAGGGACTTGTGTACGTTGAAGCCACTTGTCTTGTACTGAGTTTATTAACAATGAAGATTAACATTATTGGTGGACTATCATCCTTCAGTGCTTGGTGGTGAGGGCCTAGCACTGGAGCCGCCATCACCCAGATAATCAGAAAGGACCTAATTGTTTGTATGCTGTATAATGTCCCATCTTCTTTGTAGCTTTGGTATGAATATTGTTGAAGTGGAGCACACAGCACCATCTTTCTGCACATTTGCCAGTTATGGTTTGAGTGCACATCTACTACTTGGTGTGAAAGGGCACATTCTGTGATCCTGTATGTTTCCCCATTAGTGCTATGCCACTACTAGGGGTCTTGCTGGAGCAAGCTGGACCACAGCTCTTTCAAGAGGATGGACAAGTTAAACCAGAGTTCTTTCGGTGTGATGGACATGCTGGAGCACAGTTCTCTCTATATGATGGACAAGTTGGGCCACAGTTGTCTAAATGCAATGGACAAGCTGGACAACAGTTCTTTCAATGTGATGGATAAACTGGATGACAACAGTTTTTTCAGTGTGAAAGACAAACTAGACCACAGTTCTCTCAATGTGACATACAAGGTGGGTGACAGTTCCTTCAGTGTGATGCACAGGTTGGATCACAGTTCTGTCAATGTGATGGATAGACTGGATGACAGTTCTGTCAATGTGAAGGACAAGCTAGAATCCAGTTTTCTCAATGTGAAGGACAGGCTGGATGACAGCTCTCTCTATGTAATGGATAAGCTTGCATTGACCGCTTACTTTAACTTTCTCATGCTTGCTTCTCTACCACCATGAAGACTTTAGTTAAATCCATTTCAGGATGTATACATTTTAATTTATGTACATCCCATGTATGTCATCAATGCATTAATCCACATTCTATGCTTGCTATCTACTTCCCAGCCAATCAGAAACACTACTTAAAACCCTTCCTAAACTCTAATTAAAAAAAAAAAAAAAACAGGCACACTAACCGTACTAATAAACACTAACCCCCAAAACTAACCCACCTAAATATATCATTTGCCTAACAAAATGTTAACCAGAATAAAAATAAAATGAAAACACAGACCTCAATAATTAATCAGAAAGTGCATTAATGGCAAAATATGCCCAATCCTAAATTACGAAACTGATTGTGTTTTTTTTTTTTAATTTAACTGGGTAAGCAAACTGGACACAAGTGTCCATTTTCAGGGGTGACCCAGCAACATTGTCTGGTTGAGTGATTTGCTTAGAGTCACAAAGCAGGCTAAAGGAGGTGGAAGGAATTAAACCATATTGTTTAAACTATCTAAAATATAATTAAACTACAAGATGAAGAAATATTAACATAGCCATCACTATGTTCTTAAAATAACACCAAACCCTATCTTAAGCCTTAAAAATGTTACTTGAAAAACAGAAATTCAATCTGTGGAAAATATATAAAGCTCTATTCAGTTAGTAAATTATGGAAATATAACTGCTGCTATTCATGGAAATGTATGGGAAATAGTAATTCATTAAAAACTTGTAGTAAACAGATAGAACAGGTGGGAGCCAATTTCATGGGAACATAAGTATCTTGTAATAAGATTAGGGAATTTGATTCCATCATGAAGTCAGAAACTATTGACTATAAATACATCTCTTAGTCTTATAGTATGACAGATTTCATGTATCAGACTCCAGACCCCCCCACATATGCTACAAATATGTACGTATGTATGCATGCATGTGACACTCCAGACCTCACCATATATGCTACAGATGCATATGCATACATGTATGTGTGTAGATATATATACATAGAGAGAGAGAGAGAGAGAGAGAGGGAGAGAGTAATATAGCGGCTGGTCTCAGCAACTGGTGTAATAAGGGACAGTAGCAGGTAGGGTTATTTAAGTCCAGTGCCCTGAGAGTAAGCATATTAATGACCTTTGGTGTCTGAAAAAAGGTTCCATGGAGAACACCATGATTTTTTTTCTTTTTTGTTTTGGTTCTGAGCTACAGCTCTGAAAACCAGCCTGGAATCACATCTATTACTCTAACCTCCATCCTCCAGAGCTACCCTTCAGTTCTGGGGCTGTTGGCAAGAAGACAAGGGGAGATGAAGAGTGAGTTGTACTTAGTACTATACTCTGATTTAGGGACCAGCAGCTGGGTGAAAGGGGAATAGGAAAGCAGCATTATGGGAGTGGAGCAGAGCAGCATCTGCAGTATCATCCATGCTGCTTGCCTGGCGTTTCTGTTTCATTTTGAGTGAGGTATTGCCTATGTTGTATGTTGGAGGAAGGCTTGTTTACCAAATGTGAAAATATTACACTTTCTAACATTTATGTTGATCCAATTTTAGTACACCAGCTGTTTATGGGGGCAGGTTCTTGCTGAAGGGCTTGGGCATCAGAGGGAGAATTGACAATGACTCACAGTTTACAGTCATCTGCAAACTTGGTTAGCCAAATGATTTGGTTCGTGGTCTGTAGATCAGACAAGTAAATGCCAAAAAAAAGAGAGGTCTATTTATTAAAAAGAGAAAAGCTAGGGGCATTCAGAATTGCCAGGTAACTGAAACACCTGATGTCCTTAAAGGGTAATTTGCATATATCCCATGATGCCTCTAATACAAGGCATTTAAGGAATCACACAGTGGAAAGTCTAGCCTTGCTAGATTTTTCTTTTAGTTTTTACTTCCTTTGATACCAAAGTGCGGAAATGAAAGCTGTATAAAGTACAAACAGGTTTCAGGTACCTACACAGTACTGGAATCATATTGCAGGGAGAAAAGCAAGCTAAAAGTTGAGTTAAATTGTAGGAGAAGGTGGAGTTTTCCTTTAAATCTAAGAACTTTTGGGTGTATCCAACACTGGAGGAATAAGTGTTCCAGTTTATTCACAGGGTAGTTAAAGTCTCCCAAAATAATGGAGTTCTCATTTGTAAGGGGTTCATCAAGTACATTTAGGAGCCTTGTGTGATTTTCAGAGGACATAGAGATTGTCCTGTAGCAGGCTATAAACTGATAGCTGGTCCTGTATTGTATGATTTGGAGCTCAGTGAATTCCATTTGTGGTCTCTGGAAATCAGTCTAGAGGAGATATAGTCCATAACAAATATGGAACTGCCACAACACTTGACATCAGGTCTGAAGTCATGGTATGCAAACAACCTAGGTATGGAGGAAGTGCTTTCTGAACATATAAACCAAGTTTCAATAATTCTACAGAAGTGCACATGCTTCAAATACAGGAGAGCCACATGGTTCTGTAGTCTGTTGTTAAACTTTCAGGCATTGAGCAAAGTCACCTTAACATGACCCTGTTTTGGATTTAATATGTTAGTTATGTTGGGATGTCCATTACCTGGACTCTGCCTAAATAAGGCACTACAGGGCAGGAAAAGGCTTTAGCCAGTTTGGAGAAACCTTGGAATGAGAGATGCAGACCATCCTTTGCGAAGCAAGTGGGACTATTAAACATCTCATCAAATGCTGACACGTGCTGGGTCTCCCTTGGAATGACACCAACTATTTAGACACTTGTTGAAGCCAATTACATAGATAGATAGATAGATAGATAGATAGATAGATAGATAGATAGATAGATAGACAGACAGACAGACAGACAGATAGATAGATAGACAGACAGATAGATAGATAGATAGATATTTTGCTAGAAAAAAAGGTCAAATTATGAAGATTTTGCACTTGTGGCTCAGAGGTAAAAACAGTTTAAGCTAACAGTGTTTACTAACTTTGTCATAGTTCTGGTATTCAGTTCTATTCATACCCATGAAGGCCTTTAGTGGTTTGTCACTTGGTCGGGCTGAGAGGCTTCTAGATAACTCACTACAAATTCATGCCTCCTGATGGGCATGCCATGTTGAGGATAAGAGATACACTTCAAAGTCTTTCTGGTGAGGTAGCGAAGAAGTGCTACTTATGTATGTATGCGAGAGAGAGAGAGTGTGTGTGTGTGTGTGTGTGTGTGTGTGTGTGTGTGTGTGTGTGTGTGTGTGTGTGTGTGTGTGTGTGTGTGTGTGTGGGTAAATGATGCAAGAAAAAAACAGAAACATGTCCAGCACCCTTCAATAAATATTTACTTTTCAATATTATTTTATTTTCAGTGAAGATAGCAATTTCAGCTACACAAGCCCTCTTCAGCGGATTTTGTGTGAACAATTTTTGACTGGGCAAAGACTCATTCTTTGTGCATGATTCAAAATGTATGTGGTATCTTTAAGCTGTGCCTTAATTAAAGGTAACAGAGGTCTTATACACGTTTCTAAATAATAACATATAGGTTATATAAATGAACCTATACCAGAAACAATAGGTCTTCCTAGGAGATTAGTTATATTCTTAGGAATTCTGGAGAGCAAATAAAAATGTTGAGGGTTGGGAAGTGTTACTACTGGTTGTTCTTTAGGTCCAGTTGTAATTACTGTTTGTGCAAACCAGTATTCCAAAAATGTGTCTATTTCACTTTTAAACTTAAACATGGGGTCATACGTTAGCTTATAGTGATTTGTCTCAAACTACAACCCCAGCATATTTGACTGCATTCGTAACACACACACTGGCGATTTTTTCAGTGCTTGCAGTGATATTCTTTCATGCGTGGTTATATTCCTAGCAAAGGATCTGAAAATAGTATCAACATTTTCATGCATCACACTCATAACACTTTCTTTAATCAGCTTTACCTTACCATTATATGTAGGCTGAAAAATCTTTTTTTTTAACATAAATGGGACTACATCAAAACTTTCTGCCTCACTAGAAGCATTACCTTTATTCATATGTTAGCATTTTAAGTTCAGCAGTCTACTAAAGTTTTTTTTTTTTATTCAAGCTGAGTTTGACTTTCAGAAACATAAAATGAGTAGAACAGAATTAAGACCTTTATTCAAACATCATTTATTAGTATCAGAAAGCTGTTGAGGAAACATTTACAACAAGGCCATTTAAATCTGAACAATGGCCTTTTACATCATAGAAGCAATATTTCTGTCAAACTCAATGCTTACACCCACTTCTTCTTTGTTTCTTAATACCAAAAAGGTGGACGCCTTTGTATTAAGTGGGGATTCTCCCCCTGAGTCTCCACTGGACTCTGTCTCTGTTAAAGATGAAGAACTAGCTGAAGAGGCATAATTCTTCCATGGGATGGACTTATTTGACTGGCCACTCCTTTCATGTTTGTTAGTGTTGTTGACATTAAAAGTCAAAATGCACATTTTGACTTGGCTTCCAAACAACAATATTGCCAGACTTGCAATCATTCAAATTGTGGTTTTATTTTTGCATTTTTTTAAACTTTCTGTTCATCATCATTCTTTGCTAAAGCTGTTTTAACATTACTACCTGTTCAGAATAATTTGTGTATGTTTTATATTTATCTAATTTTACATTTGTCAGACACTACTATATTTAAAGAATTAATCTGCCTTTCATAAAATTGAATAAGCACCTTAACAACATACTTGAGATTGTATGTTGAATAATATTCCATTGTTTCCTAATTCCCCATATTCACAGCCAGTACCAGGTTTAATATGAACTTGAAGGCCTCTCTCTACAGATTAGTTTGGCATCCAAATAAATTGATAACTACTGTTTAGTCCACTGAAATGATTTAATCTTCTGGGAAGCTTTTGTTAGAGATCTAAACAGGCCACCATAATTTCATGTCCCTGTGTTGCCACAATTGCCCTCTATGTTTCTTCAATTTAACAATTTAGTTCAATATGAATCCTTCCATTGGAAAACATCAACAAATCAATCAAATCACTTGTATGTCTTGCAGTAACATCACTCGCTTATTTTTCCATGCCATTTTGTGATTGTTTCCAAAAACAGTGCTAGTAATCAGGCTAGGATAAATATCCTGCCTGAAATGAGGTACCAGTGTTACAAATATATGGTAACACCCAAACAAATGCTGCAGTGCACATTAAAACTGCCTGGACAACTTTAATAAAACAAGAAACAATGATCAGCAGATAAAAGAGAGCCTTTTATTGTCCAGAAAACAAATGCAAACCGGTTTCACTCAAATAAGAGCTTCTTTGTGTGATTAGAAGTGCAAATTATTACAAACGTAAATTAAGAGGCTTATACCAAATTCAAAAAGTCACATGGCCCTATTATAACAATCAGACTCATGGCATCCAGTATCTATATAATGTCATTCATTTGAATCAGTTCTAAAAATTATTTGTATCCATTGTTTCTAATTCCTGTTCAGAAAACATTTAGCATTATATAACATTCATATGACCAAAAGACAAAACATTTATATTTGTTTATTAGGCTGCATTTTAGAACAAATATCATAAGTCCTATGACTTCAGCCCACCAATCAGATACTTGTCACCAGTGTCAGTGCAATGCCATCCACTTTACATTTATTCATTTAAACCACGTCTAAAATGAAGTCCTGTATTCATTATCCAATGATTCTCCTTAATGTTCAGAAGCTCTTGACATTGAATAATATAACAATAACAAATGACTGGTTGTGGTATATTGAAGATTTACCCATGGTTGGTGTGGTTAAATCATGAGGGTTAAGCCTGAGTGACTAAACAAAGGCAACTGTGGGTAAATCTTCACTATATCTCTCCCAGGAGTTGGTTATTGCTACTATACAATGACATTATTGAAGAAAAAAATTACTTACATTTCTTAAATAATGTCTTTGTATAACAGCTCTGTGGTGTTCTTCCACTTCATTTCCATATACTGGGGCTTTCATGATGTACTACTGCGCATGTGTATGCGACTTACGTTCCCCATGCTTACACAGTACATCAGTGCTTTGGAAAGGAAGCAATGGAGAAAGGAAAATCTCCATTACTTTTTTTTAAATAACATTTGAAATCCAGACAATTCAGAGGTATGAGAGAGACAGGGCAGGAATACAAGGAAAAGCAGGTACGTTTCTTTAGTTTTGCATAACGTACCTGATTTTCCTTGTATTTTTGCTGTCCTGTCTATCTCATACCCCAGAACTGTCTGGATTTCAAACTTTATTTTTTTATACAAAGCTCAAGAAAACTGGAAAACCATAGCATGCATTAACAGAAGAAAGTCTGGGCGACCAGACTTTTTTCTATTGGTATATACGCGATTTACAACTGGCATGCTGGTTACACTGACCAATCAATGTGCAGGATTTTAAATGTTGACCTGTCATTGTATAATACTTTTTAAGCCCTGATCTCTTTTATCTATACCTATGAATGCAAATAAGACTCCCAGATGTTCTTTAGAATGTTTAAAAAGAACACTTCTTTCTCTCTTGCATTTCAAATCTCTGAGATAAATGCTTATTCTATCTATCAACTGGCTGGTTGCCTGACCAATATAAAAGTAGCCACAGATACATTCGACAAGATAAATTACCCATTTAGATGAACAAGTAATTCTTTGCTGAATATTAAATGACTTTTTGGCATTCTTGGTAGAAAAGTAGTCAGTACATTCAAAAATATGTTTACATTGTGCACACTGTCCACCTGTACAACAATCTGCTGATAATGACCCATTAATATCTTTCTTCTAATCAGTATGCTTAAAAGATGACAAACTTGGCCCTAGTTTTTACCTTTCTTATAACTAAATAAATATCTCTCTGGGAGTATTGGAGCTAATGTAGCACCCATCAATAATATGAGCCAATGTTTTGGATGATATCTTGAATTTTAAAAGTATTTGTAACATATTCTATGCAAAGAATAAGAGCATCTGTAAGAGGTAACTCCGCCTCATAATACAAAAAGTGCCTTCCTTTCTCTTTGCCCTGCCACATTTTTAACATTAACTCCCTCATCTCTGAAATATCCTGTAGCTATAAATCTTTGACAGATTTACCTGCAGAGAATATCACAGAAATGAGGGAGTTAATGTTAGAGCCAGATGATATCACAGAGGTGAGGCAGTTAATGTTTAAAATGTGGTGTGAAATGGAAAAAAAGGAACTTTTTCATTATAAGGTGAAGTTATTTTACCTAAAATAAATCTCTGTATTGTCAACACACTTTGTGATTTCATTCCAACACATCATTTTGTGCATTAAGAAAGCTGAACAGCCTAGAGATGCTCTGAAATGGAAGAAGGTTAAATGTGATTTTTTTGTTCTTTTGTTGCAATGCAGTCACCATTCTGCAGGGAGGCATATACACTGGGAAAAAGAAATGCATTTTGGGCATAGTTGTCCTGTGAAGTTATATTTATTTACTTAGTTTAGTACTTCTCTGCACTTTGCTGATGGTGGATTTAGAGGCCATTTAGTTTCTTTTTCTGAGGAGATTTCACAAACACACATACATACATACACATATAAGAAGATGAATAGACATGTCTGATATGCCTGTCAATACGCAGAAAAAGACATCCATTGAATAGCAACTGATTGAGCACAACTTGTCGATTGTCAGCTGATCGAAAAAATAGAAACAAAAAATATTACTTTTTGCAGGCGCAGGCAAGCCCCCTTACATACCACATGTGGGTGGTTGTGCCCACCCACCCTCTACCAATTATATATATATATATATATATATATATATATATATATATATATATATATATATATATATATATATATATATCAACTCAGAGAACACATCACAGTAGAGAAAGGGCAAATTCCCTGATCCCCAATGTACCACAATTGCACACAGAACAACTGCTGTCATTTTAGTCAGCTGAATTTCATTCAGATGTGCAGGCAGCTTTTCGGATTCGACAAGTTGTCTTTAGATGGATGGATGGATGGATGGATGTGTATGTATATATATATATATATATATATATATATATATATATATATATATATATATAGGTTTACTAATGAAATTTCAAATCAGCTTCTATCGACTATTTAAAATGTTGAACTGAAACGCTGAATTTGAAATTCTAAAAAGTAAACAAAAGCGAAAATTAATACATCGACCATCATGGTTCGATGTATTCGACATAGCAGGAGGTGACGTCACTCACCTCCTGCTATGCACATTAATGTACTATTGAACTCTACAGTCAATAGTACATTAATTCTACTATCTTGCAGGGAGGGCTATGCCACCTGTCCCGTCCCCCCCACACACACACACACACACACTGCACCTTAAATATACCAACTCCAAGATAGCACTACAGTGAGGAGATGGGCTAATTCCCTGTTCCTCACTGAAGCGCAACCTCCCTGCACAATATCAAATCTCAATTATCGACCTACACTACCCATTCACTGCAGTGTAGTTGATCAATTTTGGGTCGACATTCTGCTGACTAGAAGAATACAAGTCAACCACATGCTGGTTGATCGATGCAGTCAATCTCGAATCCCATAAGACTGACACCCAAAATCCTGAAAACTCAAAAGACTGAATCTCAAAAGACTGAAAACACACAGAATACAAACACTGACTATATTCCAGTACAAGGACACAGAGAAATAAAGACAAGACAAAGCATATTACTTTCACCAAGTATGAGCAGAGGGGCAAGCCCCCTACACCCCCCCACCCCCTGCTTCTTAAATATATCAACTACGAGATTGCACTTCCCTACACTAACATGAGTTATGTTTTAGTATAGCCAGTTAGAAGGGAACATTACTAAGGTTACAACAGGCAGTCATGAAACATGTAATGGTATGTTTGCCACTTTGTTCTGTGGACTGTGATCTCAGAGTTGATATATTTAAGTAGCAGAGGGTGTGGGGGGCATGGAGGGTGCAGGGGGGCTTCCCCCCTGCTCATACTTGATGGAAAGTAATATGCTTTGTCTTGTCTTTATTTCTCTGTGCCCTTGTACTGGAATATAGTCAGTGTTTGCATCCTGTGTGTTTTCAGTCTTTTGAGAATCAGTCTTTTGGGTTTTCAGTCTTTTGGGCTTTCAAGATTTTGGGTGTCAGTCTTATGGGATTTGAGATTGTGGGTTTTCAGTCTTCTGAAGTGAATCCATATATATCGATGGTCACAGGTATGAATGTACACAACGCCGAACCATTTCCATGAAACCTGTACTGCCGAAATGTCAGAAAGCCGATAAAACATCAAAAGTCGAAAATTCCGATCACACCACACCTACAAACAAGTGCTAACATGGGTCAAAAAGGGGGCGAGATTTTGCGGTTTGGAATATCAGTATTCGTGGTTTTGTGAAGGCGCAGTTCAGAGTTCACAGACGTGGATTCACCATTGTGGCCATCGACATTATGGAGGTAAACCATATACATATATATATCTATCTATATATATATATATATATATATATATATATATATATATATATATAAAAAATAAAACTTTAGAGGTATAACCATTTTAAGGCACATCTTAGGTTACTATGATCACTAAGTCCTGGGTATGATGTGTGATTCTGCATTCACCTGCCCCAGTTGCTATGTTGGCAGAACCACCAGAAAACTTTCAAGCCGCATTAACGAATATAATAGGGCAATTCACAAAGGAGATATTAATAATGCCTTAGGAAGACATAGCTTACATTTTCAGAGTTTCACAGGAGTGAAATTCTTTGTCTTGGAAGAAATCAACAATTTCTTAGGTAAAAGGGTAGGCTTGTTAGACTTTCGTGAATTAAAGTGGCAAATTGAACTGAGTGCAGAATCATAACTGGGACTTAATGATCATAGCAACCTAAAATGTGCCTTAAAATGGTTATACCACTAATGTTTTATTTTAATTCATATATATATATATATATATATATATATATATATATATATATATATTAACTTATTTATTTACAAATAAACAAAAGTGCAATGCATGAAACACAAAACAACCAATATAAACGGGAGTCAGATTACATCACATTAGGGCAGGCCTGGCCTTAACAAAAATTGAATCATATTGATGGAGCCCCTCATCTGGTCCACCTTTGACCACCCCAACTCTTCCTCTGCTTGCTAGCTTCTTGAACTTAAAACTATTTCATAAATGTATGCTATTACTGTATATTAAAGTAAAACAATATATTTATGTATTAGCTTATATTTTGTAGTAAGGCAAGTTAAAACATAAATAAACTACTGGACTTTTGGATGCCCCTCCCAGCCAACATATTCTATAGTTCCTTTCTCAGGCTGGATTGAATGATCGCTGAGGTCTTATAACAACATGATGTATCACGAGATAGGTGCACCCTGGCTTTTCAGTAAACATTCCCAGACTCTGCAATATGACCTGGTTCTCCTGAACCTGGTTAGGAGACATCTGCACACTTTCCCCCTTGTTGATCCCCTCCCCACATTTTTTTATTATGTTTTATTTTTTCTGTTGCTCTTCTTTTCTGCCTTCCCTTCACTTAATGCATGACTTACTCTTCTTCACATCTCATGTCCAACAATTATATATACTGAATATTGTTTATTATTTTCTCCACAGAGACAGTATACTATATAGTGTTAGAACAGTGCACAGGTGCTCTTGCCTATTTTACTACTTATTTTACTGACCAAATTCTTACATCCCATCTACTTTTGATTGTGTTTTTATGCTACATACTATCCTGACTTACACTTCTCTGAACACTTCACTTAAATCACCACTATTGCATTGATATTGATTAAGGTTTATTGTTTCTTTCATTGTTTTTCTACTCTGTTGCTGTTTTAACACTGTCACCAAGTGAACCATTTTTCTCTATCCACCTTTTTATCCTACCACTCAGCACATGCACCTCCTGTTTCACTTCTCTGGGATTACTTTGCTCCTGTCTGTGACTGTGAAAAACATTTCTCTGCCATACTGCTGAACTGAAAACATCCTGTTAAAAATCGTAGTGATCAGATGTTACATCACATCACAGTGTCTGAATTTTTCTTTGTGCTAACTACTGTTTGATTTCATGCAGTCTAAGACTGACTATTCTATATCTGCTTCTTGTAACTCTCTTTATTAAAATAATTTATAGACCCCATATCAGCAAGAAAATCTAAATGAACGGTACCTCTCTAACAGTATTCAAAATATGCCTGGTCTTATCTTCTGACACAGTAACTGGACTGGTTAACAAAAAAATTATAGTTAATCAAATCAGTTTTGGGTTTAAACCCTGATGACCCCTCAGCAGCAGCAGCAATTGACTATCACAGGAGTGCAAGCAGCTAACTTTCACTGTGAGTCATACAAGAGGCATAAAGCTGCAGTTACTAATATGAAACCTAATAATAATGGACTTGTAAGTACTGTGGAAGTAGAACTACAGTAGGAAAATGCCTTGTACTTTGTTAATGTCACTTAAGCAAATCTCAAGGTCATGTAAGGCATAATGACCTTGTTGTAGCTTAGTGCAGGGCACCCTAAGGGAGTGGGGCCTTATTGGACAAAATTGGTGCAACTGATCTAAGGCCAGTCATGCATAAAGGACTAAAAAGTCAAGCATTGCTTTCAGAGCTGTAAACATCAATTTTAAAATATTCAAGGCAAGTAAAAGTGGCAGAATAAAGTATGCAGTTATTGTGATGCATTTGAAACATTTGTATGCAATCATGAATCTTTGGTTGTAATAAAGCTGTAATTATTCAACTGTGTCATCTGAAGTATCTTTACATCTTTGGGTCTGTTTATGTTAAGATTACAGCCAATATATGCTGACACAAAATGTTAAAAATGAGGGTACTTAACACTAATCACTTTGAGAACAGTTATGTCCATAAATGTATTCAGACTTTCGGTGAACTCTCCAGACAGAGTTAAATATGTCTTCTTAAACTATATTAATAGAAGAGATATTGTTTTATAGACAGATAAATAGATAGAAAGATAGAGAGCTAGATGGATAGGCCTACATTATTTTAGAACTGAGCAGGCTGAATCCAAAAACATAATATTTTAATCAGTTAATGACATAATTAAAAAAATGACCAGTCAGTAAGCATTTAAAAACAATGCTTTCAGTGGGATAGAAGCATTCATGTCAAATGAGATGAATGTATCAAAATTTGAGATGGGTTCAATTTTCTGGTGTAAAATGTGCATAGTGTGAACCAAAGAATGCCTTATATTCTTTGAAAAGTGAATAAAAATGCAAAATGGTGAAAATATAGCAATCCTCGTTTGGGCGTGTAGAAAATATGATGACACACTATTAGGCCTTTTATAATTGCTACAGTCCCTGGTATGTTCCTGTGTATGAACTCTTCAGACTGTTTCACAAAGTAAACACAAGATAACAAGCATATGTAATAGCATAAATTGCCATTTTAGTACTTCACGCATATAATTTCTGCATTCTGAAATTCTTGCATTTAATAAATCATTATTTCAAACACTTGACTCTGGTAGACAATGTTAAAGCATTTCAGGAACAAGTGAAGTTTAAACAGGATCTGATTTACTGACAGGATGCAGCAGCAGATGGTAAAGGAAATGAGAGACTATAAGCAGACACTTATTACATGTAAAAAAATAAGCTAAATCTGTATAGTAGTGTATTTTAGTCTTCTTTAATTTGTTGACGGCAGTGACCAAAAAACAAAACTGATCAGTGATGAGCAGCAAGCAGGATCCAATAAAAACAAATGCAGGAAGCAAAGCGTTTATTTCACAATGTCATCAATATCAGAGGATTCAGTCTCATCATCTTTACGTTCTGCACATAAATGGTGGCTGTAGATTTTTTATTCTAAATCTGCACCTTCTAAAGCACCACCATAACACTGCAGTCTGGAAGGGATTGCATCATAATGGAGGTATGACTACGCAAATATGCAATTAATGTGCTTAAATTTACAGTGCTGTAATAAATATGTAACTACTTTGTAATGAAGGTATGATTGGGATAATTCAGTTCAAAATGTATTGTCAGTTGGTTGGTAAATTATATTGTATTTATATTTCTTAACCCAATGTGTATGAAACTTGGAATATTTCATTTTCTCCTAAGTTTGGTGACTGACTTTATTTCTGAGTGTTCCACTTACAAATGTACTCTTGTATGTTCCTGTTTGTATTTGTAATTCTGTTAGTATATAATGGAACTCAGTCTGGGTCATGGCAAAAAATGGACAGTAGTCACATTCACTTACCATGGAAATCAACTAAACAAAGAAACAAACAAATAAGTGAGATATAAGATTGAACTTTAACAGTGTTACTGGCAGATATCCAGCTTTTGTTTGATTGTATATGCTACAGACTTGAAAGGGTAACAAGGCTGTTCTTGAGGAAGAAAAAGATATCATTTGCAATGCTGTTTTTGTACAGGGAGTAGAGTAAGCCATCCCAAATGTATAAGATACCAGTGCTGAAGTACCTTCTACCTGCTACGGTGAATCATCTAGGAAATGCAAAACAGCAAACTGGTCTTTTTGAACTGGTAAGGATATTGCTGTGTGCAAAGGCAAGAATGTAAATCTTTCCCTTTGTGACATCAGCTAAATAATGGCTTAAAAGTCTATACACCCAGAAAATCTGAATGATGTAATTGATTTCAAACCACTATTATAAAAGCACAACAACTTACACTCGCACTGTTACATTACTTGTTCTGTGCATGCCAGAAATTTTCCACAAGTGTTAATAAGCTAAAGTAATAGTTCATCTTGTTTCTACAAAATCCATCTGACACATATATCTTATAAAGGTAAATTACAATGAGTCATTTTGCTTATGGCATTATATGTATCACAGATATAGAAAGGTAATTTTCCATTAGTCATTTTGCTTATGGTATTTTTACACAGGGTCTTGGTTTCTGTTTCTTTTCACATTATGCTTCTTCTGTTTTTTTTTTTTTTTTTTTTTTTTTTTTTTGTCTCCACTGCCCATGTACCCTGCTTTGTTTCTTCCTTAACCATTAAGGGCCACTCTACAAGTCAGTGGAGCAGTTAATACAAGAGACCTCATTGATCCCTCACTTTGCTGGCCATTGTTTGTTTTACTGCAGTCCTACTCTTCCTTCATTTTCAGTGACAAGTGTCTGCTTACTCTAGCTTATTCATCTTTATTCCTTTATGCTTTTTTAAATAAACTATTATATTATTACTTACACTTTCTTTTGTAGGCCTAGGATTTAATTGATCAAATGAAAAAAATTACTGGAAACAGCCACTTAAGTTAAACAGCTGAAATAAAAAAATAAAAAGAATGCAAGTCTTGTTTGCATTTCTTCTTAAATCATACTGGAATCAGGCATAAATGAATATTTCCTTTACTGTCAACTTACAGTTTTCATTCCTCAAATCTTTTGTGCTGTGGTGTCTATTTCAGAAATAAAGCAATCAATATATCTTGCAATCTGATTAAATATATAAAATATTTTATGCAGTTAATGTTCTCTAGTAAAGATTCAACTCTGGAGGTGAAAAACAGGGGTGCTAACGATTAGATTCCAGTGCATGATGTGCATTTTATTCTGGTAGAATAACAAAAAACTGTGTGTGTGTGTGTGTGTGTGTGTGTGTGTGTGTGTGTGTGTGTGTGTGTGTGTGTGTGTGTGTACAAACTATGCTGATTCAGATTACAGACTTGACATTTTTTTTTTTTTATCTGTGCACCAGCACAAAGTACACTGTCATTTTCAGTACTAAGTGTAGTAGTACTTCTCCTGACTAGGATCCACAATCTTAGATTTTATCCACATTTCAACAAGGTAAGGAAGCAATTTAGAAAGGAAAGTAAATTATATAAATAATCCTTTACAGAACCATTCCAAGCCCATTAGAAGTCTTTCATTTTCTAACTCAGTGGCCACTTCAAGACAAGATATGTTCATATCATACCAAATCACTTTGCTCATAACAAAAGCCATTCCAGATACTATTCCAAAAACTTCTATTTCACTAAAATAAACTAAGATAGTCATTTTCACATTTAGGTGTTAAATATGTTATGCATGAATCAAGAAAGTTTTGCTAATGCTGATCTTTGCATACAGTTAGACCAAAATGGTATTATTTCATTACCTCAAGAACAGCACATTGTAAAAAAGGAAAAGCTCTGGGTTTGTCACAGCTACATGGTCAAAATGACAGAATTCTAAATTATTGCTCTTTTGGTTGTGAAATGTCTTCCAGATGGACCTCTGCTAAATAAAACTTAACTGGCAAAATACTGGCAGAAAGCAATGGTTTTTTTTTTTTGTTTTTTTTTTTTTGAGGGGGGGGGGTGGTGCAAACGAATGATCTTATGCTTCGGTGTAGCAGAAACAAATACTTGAACGAACGGTGCATGTTCTCTTTTTTATTGCATAAGTAAAGAGGACACTGTCCAGATGACAGCTGACCAGGCCTGGTGCTTCTGGTAGAACACTACTGTCTAAATGCTTCTCAGCACCTAACTACTCATTACTGTTCTAACTAATTTTGCCTCGCACCTTTTTGGGTTCCCTAAGTCTGTATTTGGTCCTGGGGCTTAATTTAACCCTGCTCAGATTTTATTATGCTCTGTTGGGATTGCAGGATGCAAAAAAAAAAAAAACAGAGGTCTTCAGCGTTGTTCACTCCAAATGCTGATTTTCTGTGAATTCACTTAGGTGCACTTGGATTACAAATAGAGTGTGCTGATATTTGCGGGAGTGCGTACATTTTTAGAATGCACAACTGATGCATAAAATGTAAAGTAAACTGAACTTGGGTGTAGAATCTAGGAAAGCATCCGATGTAATGCATCTCAGCTGCCACCGATGGTCAGGGACGTCCCAGATTTTGGCTCAATTTTTGTTCTGACTCCTTGTAAAATACCCGATTGTGTGACAGAACGGGGGATGCTAAACATTGTAGTTAAAGAATGGATATTCTTTGGAAACTGCGTGTCAATACAAATTCCGTTTTGTAACTGTTTTAACTAGACAGTACCAACATTTAAGAAGTGTCAACGAAAGAAGAATGATGACTAGTCAGCAGCTTGCAATGTTCTAGTGCTTCATAAAATAAATCCAAACAGTGTTTAAAACTTTACATCCAACTTTATTAAAATAAAAAAAACAACATTAAAATGAGCGCTTTCGTCCCGTATAACCACATGACTTTTTTAGAATTCAAGCTGCTGGCTAGTCATCTTTTGTTCTTTCGTTGGTTTGTCTTTGTTGGAATTATTATCTGTTTTATAAGCATTTAAGAAATGCCCCTGGTTTACTTTGTTCCCTATCAGTCATCATGTTTTTTTTTTTTTTTCCTGTGTATAGTATACAATGTCATCGGGCATATCTGATTTAAGATTGACTTTTGGGTACAGGTTTTAAGAGAGTTTAAAAAATAATGGTCAAGGATCCCTCTTAGGCACAACCAGGTGTATTGGGTGCCCATGCGCCTGGTGCAGAAGATAATTTGCCTCCTGCACCTTGCTGTCCCCTTGTACAATAAAATACATTTTCTAGACTTATTTCATAGGAAATGCAGCTCCTCGTTTAATTAACGCAGTAAAACAACGACCCCGCTGAGAAATTATCATGTCTAGTGTTAAAGCAGACGAAAATGAATTGCTCTTAAATTTCTAATTAGAATCTGCAGCAAACGTTTCTTATTTCGGTCTGCAAAAACAAGTGATGGTTCAGGAGAACGTTTGTTAATCGTTAAAAAATGGTTCATATTTGACATCAGTAATCTGTAGATGTTTGTATCGCTGTAAAAAGATCAATTTCCCAATCCATTTGTGGGCGCTAGGGTTGCCACCTTTTCAAATGCCCAAAGTGGGACATTTTTGGTACAAACGTCAGATTTTGCAGGCGAAACATACCCATGATCAATACAAAGGACAGATCTTCACTTTTTTGCCTAAATAAAAGCTTATTATTATAGCATTTTAGTTGCTTATTCTGTTTCTTATAACATTTAGGTGTTTCAGATACAGAATAACTGTTTTATGCAACTGTTACATAAAATATAGGAAATCATTTTGTCCTAAAATCTCAGGGCATTTGCCATTTTATATATTTTTTGCAGGACACAACTGCCCAAAGAGGGGCTGTCCCTCGCAAATGGGACAGGCGGTAACCTTAGCTATTAACAGTAGGGGAGGGAGGGGTGAACATATACGTGCAGATCGACCCATCTTCGAGGGTACAACCCCATTTGACGGGTCATGTTGGCCCCAGGCGCCAGAAGAACGCGATGCCCCTTTTTCCCCAGTAGAGTACATTGCTTTAAGCTGAGTGTTTAGGCTTTTTGTGCCTAATACAATTGCTGAACTGTGAAAGGTGTTTTTTTTCTTCTTAATATCGGCACTGACATACTTCCCAACGAATGCTCCCGCAATCCCGATGGATTGTACTTAGGATCCGCACTAAACCGCCTCGTAATTGTTCAAGCCCTAACATTTGTAGCCACACCATTATACAGTCTCCACATTTCCCGCCGAACAAGGCTAAAGGTCTAAATGTAACCTCTTCAATAGACTTCACAAAGTTGTGTACGTGTGTATGTGATTTTTTTAACAGTAAAAGCTTTCCAGTTTACTACTCCAATAGACTGGCCGTTTTCCATGTGCCTATTCTGAGCAGGAATTCCAACCAAATATTTAGAACATGCGGACCGACACCAACAGACTGGCAGGCACGCACACCCAGACAGGTAGGAGTAAAACTGCAGGCAGGTCCAGGTATCTCAGCAATTGCACTGATACAAGTCTGGAAAACATTGATGGAAGGGAATCATACCTTTATATATATGAATATTTCAACAAGAAAAGCATCTTACTAGGACTGTTCTAGGATGAAAAAAAGGACACGTAAAGGGGCTTAACAGGAAAATGATGTGGTGTGATCATTTTATGTGTGGTTTGGATATTGTACCAAGTGGAACTCACCGGTGATATTTAATAGGAAAGAAGGAAAAGGCGGGGCATGCAGCTCCTGACAGATCTCTCATCTGGTGGAACAAGTGCATTTAGATAACTGGGCTTAAGCAAAGAACTAATAATAAATAAACTACACTATTATTGTGACCACCCAGCACAGCTTGGCGTGTTTTAAATAATAATAAAAAGTGATAAAATATTATGGTAACACCATAACAGTTAAGGGCGCCCTTAACATTTGTCAAGCTTCTAGATTTTCCATATTTGGAGACACTGAGAAATCAAAACGTCGGCACCTTTATGCGCTGCATTGCAGAAGCACTGCTTGGCTAAACCCTGTCTTTTTTAAGCTTGGCATGGACATTCAACGCATTTTTTGTACAATACCTTTTCCCTGCTCTAGCAATTAATACTAGTATTCCCGTTTGAACTTGAAATTCCACTTTCCCACCAGTTCTGCAAAGCTCAAGGTCGACTAATATTCAGTTTATGTTTTGGTAGGGGTGGCTGTTTAAATATTTTTTTTTCATTCTTTTTATACTAAACTTCAAACTTCCCGCACCTGGATAGGGAACTGCTTCTGAATAGATCGGCATGCAAAGGATGAAACGCATTAAATTGTCTCCCCCCAATTATTTATTATGACAAACGGTGTTATGTTTTATTGGCAACTAATCGAACTGCAGATGGCACGGCCGCAAAAGCGTTCTTCTGCCAACTACATAGAAGCAAATAAATAAATAAATAAATTATACAAAGTAATTTCATATTTCAGCAAACGTGCTATATACAAATGATGTTACGACGTAGAAGCTAATATTTAATGTTCTTTGTCTGTGAACCTATGAGTCACACCCATTCAGATTCACGTTACATACGTGAAGTTTTGTGGTACCATTTGTGGAAAATGGTGTTTAACCAACGAGACTTCAGAATGTTACATCTTAAAATCCGACTTAATAAATTAAATATGAACTGTAAAACTTGCGCATTTACACGTAAGCTGAGCACTATGACCTGACTACCCATCTATACTTGTAGAAATGCTCAGGCACCACAGTCGGAAATTAAATAAAATATTAAGTATTAGCATTCAACGCTAAATTGCATACAGATCAAGGGTGACCCATACTCGGTTTTAACAATGGCTCAAACGATGTGACCTTAAGGGTTTCGCAGAAGTCCCATCGAAGTAGGCAGGTTAGGTAGCAGTGTCCTGTGCTACATTCTTGGGAGTCTGCGGAGAACATTATATTTGCGGACGAGTTTAGACTGCGACAAGTGAACCTCTTACTAGGACTTGGTAATTTCCTAGTTAGATAGGCAGAATTCGTTTACTTTAGGTGCAAACAGCCGTTACAGCAGCAGACATTTCATGTGTTGCTATTTGAATCGGGGATTGTTTGGCGGCAACAGCTCCTGCAAAACCTTGTCGTGAAATGAAAAGCAACGGGGTATTCAACACATTGAACGAACTGGGGGGGTTCGAGAGCCCAAGGCCCACGCAAGTGTGTGTGTGTGTGTGTGTGTGTGTGTGTGTGTAAATGTTTCTGCAAGCTTGTGTGGGCAATGATTTTTGCTACCTAGACCATTAACAGTGGGCTGTGCTCTGCATTAATTTAACGCACAGTGCCCACGTCTGAGCGCACTGGGTACATTTGCTCTTCTAAAAATATTAAGGTGCCTGATCAAAGTGTTTGCCCTGCTTCACAAACACACTTTAAAGGGGTGCTTCATTGAGTCGGAGTATCGTGCCTGCTTATTATGTGCTTTCAAGTCTGTTTTGGGAAATGCCTGATATTTCTATCAATACAGTCAGGTCTTTTCTCGTCCGTTTTCCTCTTACTCTGGAACTGACATTGAAGTGTACAGGAATGTGTCTACGCCGCTCTTCGCGGAATAAAACACTAATTTAAGTTGAATTTTACACAACGTCTGCATGACGCAATTTCTGCAATTTAAGCCATTCCATTTGGGAATTGTGCCACGATACTGCCCAATGGCAGCTCGGAACGATTATCTGCTCGGGCAGGACTGTTCTACTACTTCATATTTTTGTCTGCCATTACACTTGCCCATTTAGCATCAGTGTAGTCAGACAATACTTTTAATAATTAGTAATACCACACATGAAATATAACACGATCGGGGAACATGTAAGGAAAACCTATCTGGATTGAGTGGGAATACAAATAACGATATTCTCGATGATGTTGCAGCTCAGGTGAGAGGAGAACGAGCTGCTCCCGTTTGGAAGCTGCACAATTCAAAGCCGTTTATACTAAATCAACTAAAGGAAGCTAGCTAGCAGCGTTTGCAAAATAAACGCGCTCCGTACGTTTATAAGAAACGGTCTAGTACGAGTTCTGAACACTCACTGCACTGCTTTAAGGTCTGGATTTTAATTAAAATAAAGGGGTGCAGCAGTTGCGGCAAGCAAAAACTGTGATCACGATTTTTGGGATAAGCTGCAGTGCATAACGATGTTAGCATGCGTTACAATTTGATTTTTTAAACACAAACCGCTGTCCACTTTGCTCAAACTAAACATACCACGGCTCACGAAAACCGCAATATTCGTATATATTTTTTAATAACCTCTTTTCCTACACCACTGTAATTTTGTACGGTTGATACAATTGGAGTTAAAATAAATATGCTCTGTGTTCCCCGAAACGGCAAATTAAAACTTCGTCTAAGATGTATCAGTCCCGTTAATAGGTTTAACTATTACAAATCGGTCTGTTAGGGTTTAAGAAAAAATGTATTCAGGGGGAGCACTTAGGTGAATTGTTGTTTACAACACTGGCTGTAATACACAAATGCTATGTTCTATTTCTAGTTGCAGGTTTGTATCTATGGTACCTATATTTGGAAGGGCACTAACGTGGAAATTGAAAGCTGTTTGCTTGCACCTCGCGCACACGTGCACATATGCTCCATTATATGTTCTCCATTAGCAATTATATTTCTTGTCATTTTCGCATTTAATTTTGTCTCGTGGCTCTGCGCTTTCACTGCTGCAGCCTCGTCTCGTGCCTCGGACCTTAAGCCCTGCCCGCAATCGACAGTCCTGACACCGCCTTCGATATGACGTCAGAGCCCCTCCACTATTTGCTTTTGCAGTAGTCTCGTTGCAGCTTCGTGTTCAGTTTTAACCTCAGCAGTTCTAGCAGTCATCGGCAGAAAAGGAAAACGACTGTTAAAGCTCTTTTCATTTGGAGGCTGTTGGCTCAAGTTGCGGTCGGGAGAAACTACAGCATCGTCTTGCAAAGCCCGTTTCGGGCCACACACTATGGAGCTGCCAGCTACCGGCGAGCATGTCTTCGCGGTCGAGAGCATCGAAAAAAAGCGGATTAGAAAGGTAATATCGTTGGAGAGACAGGCAGGCTGTTGGGGGTGCGAGACAATAAGCCGAGCAGGCGATGATGATGATGGTGCGATGCAAGTCCTGCTTGGCAAACGTCTGCTCTTGCTTCCTTCTAAGCTTATACGCAGCGATTTAATGATTATTTTTTCTCTCTTTAGGGCAAAGTGGAATACCTGGTGAAATGGAGAGGATGGTCTACCAAGTAAGTTATCAATAATTTTCTGTTACTGCATTCATTCCAAAATAATGCGCTGCTATACGAATGTACACACTCGATCGTCTTCCCTCCCGCGGGCTCGGCGGATTTTTTTCTACTTTCCATTGCCTTACTAGGAATGCCATCAGTAATTTATGCAAAGGAGCTACGAAATGAATCAGCAGGAAAGGCTTTTGCAAAGGGGGGGGGGGGGTGATCAGGGGAATATGGATTTTTTTCTCAGATATAATTTTTATTGCATTTCTTTTTTATTGTGCTGTGCAGTTAAAATTATGCACTCATATCACTACTATCGCATTCCTCAGAGTGTAGCAGTGGCAAGTACAAATGTTAAGGGTGCATATTTGCAAGTTCATCTTTGGCAGTAAGCATCGCAACCACGTTCGTATGTAGTTTATAGTATGAGTGTTTTCTCTCTGTAAGCTTTTTCTTTGGGGGGGGGGGGGGGTGTACTTCTAATTCTGGAACACTTGAGCACACTAAGTCGATAACTGCTTAGCTGGTGAGTGTGTCTCCGGACTGATGAGCTCCTCACTGCGGAAACGGAGGGAAGAAGTTTGGTAGCTACGCTCTTTTCCTATACATGGTTGCCAAGGGTTACTTTTGGCGGCTGACAGATGTCTTTTCCAAGTGATGCACGATTTTTTAGCGCTTTAAAACACATTACTAAAAAGTATTAGATCAAAATTCTGCATGCACTGTTCATGTCCAAGTGTTTTTAACGCAGTGATCGAACGCGCAGCCGATTTATGTTCCACCTGCGACATGCGGCCCTCACCAGCCCTGCAAGGGTGCCTTAAGTGCGCATTTCTTTAGGGAGTTGTAGGTGCTTGCAAAAGGTTAATGGTGTTATTTCTTTGCTTTATTTCTTTTATAGATATAACACGTGGGAACCAGAGGAAAACATCCTAGATCCCAGGCTTCTGATCGCCTTCCAAAACAGGTGAGTGTGTGCGATGACTGGTTGTTTCATGTTGACCATATAAGGAATTGTGTGAGATTGTGATGGTAGAAGCTCTCTGTGGCTGCTGTGAGGCATACATGGTAAAACGCACGGATAGAGGCAGAAAGTCCTCCCTGTAACTGTGCAGCATGTAATGCTGAAAATATTCTGAATGTCTAAAGTGCAGTACCAAGACACACTGTTACTTTTTTGTAATTCTGCTAGTAGTAACGGGGATCGTTTCTGCATATTTCTGTTTGCTACATATTTGCCTACTGCTCCACTGAAAGTCTTAAGTGAAGGCCAGCAAGTGTGAGCTGATGTCACAGAGGACCTGCTGTAAAAGTTTAACCCCTTGTAAGCACTATTACAAATTTTGTCAAGGTGGTCCCTGGCATAATGCACATTTAGCAGCTGTAATAAGTTAGAACCCAATACCTATCCCTCCCGTATTTCTTTCAGCTACCCATCAAATTATTTTCTTTCGTTTTTTTGTCGGTTAGCGGTCGCCACAGCGGATCACCTGTCCGCTCATGACTGGCAGTAGAGTTTTTACGGTGTCGAGTTGCCAGCAAAGCACCCAACCTTTCACAGAAGACATACACTCACGCCTAAGGCCAGTTTTGAGTGCCCAGTCCACCTACAGCATGTCTTTGGGAGGAAGCCAGAGCACCCGGAGGAAACCCACGCGATTACAGGGAGGACATGCAACCGAGGATCGAACTGGGGAACCTCTTGCTGTGAGGCGACAACCCTGCCAGCTGCACTGCCGTGGCTACCCTACCTACCGTGGCTACCCTACTCATCAAATACTGATAGTGTTATTTCTTCCCGTATTTTTGAAATTGGTAAAGGCGTATAGCAGGCTACCAGAAATGTATGTTGCTGCTGTATATAAATGTATATACATCATATATTTATTAAACTATTGGGATGTTCACACGGCCATAACATGTAAATGTAATGATATGCTTCTAGTGCAATATAAAAATCAGGTGGAGTGGTGTGTACGTGTGTGGCGTCTTGAGCTGTGTAGTTGCATGAACAGTGCACAAGCAGGCAAATTCACCACTACTGACAACCTATTTACCTGTTTGTTTCCTGTTTCGCTTCAGCAGCTATCAAGCTTCCATGCATTGGGTACGATGACATTTATTTGAAAGCAAGGTCAGCCTTTAGTCAGAGACCACACCCATTTGCTCTCTGCCAATTCCAAATTGCGCTTGATTGCTCTATTAACCAGTCGTGTTCCTGTTCATGTTTAGCAGCTTGACTTAAGTCGATTGCTACACAGTATACAGACATGGTAAATGCAGTCAGTATTTCCCGTTTTTAAAAGCTGGCTTCTGTCAAAATGTGGCACTCACTACCTGAGAGCACTGATTTTTAGACACCGAAATCAATCACAGGCAAGCAACAATTATATACACACATACATATCTATATCTATCTATATATATATATATATATATATATATATATATATATATATATAGTGTGTATGTAATACGTCTTTGGTATAAAAATGTGAAGTTAAATGCTTACAAATATGTGGTTTGGGGACTAATGTTCACTTTAATTGTTAAAATGAATGACAGTTCTACTGATTTATTGATAGTATAAAACAGCAGGGAAAATGAAGCCATCTATATCACTTTTATTTCAGAAATGTTACTTACAAAATGTAACTCATTTCTTTTTTTAATTATACTTACCACTATCTTAAGATCAAAATGTAAGATTGAAGCAGTTTAAGTATCCATTTTTCTAATTTATTGTTTATGCCAGCTTAAGTAGTCAAATATGTGGTACTTATCTGTCACACATGGTGCTTTTAATAAACGGTGTGAACCTTTATGTATATATATATATATATATATATATATATATATATATATATATATATATTCATATATATATATATATATTCATATATATATATATATATTCATATATATATATATATATATATATATATTCATATATATATATATTCATATATATTTATATATATATATTATTTTGTGTGTGTGTGCATGCAGCTGTGAGAGTCCATAAGGAAATGTTTTAAGTTGGGGGCAGCCTTGTGTATGTGTCACCACTATGAAGAAGACCATCAAACTGGTAATTGCTTCTTCACTCTACAGCTACATTTTCCCTTTAATTGTGTTTTGATTGATTTTTTTCTTTCTTTTCCTAGGGAACGGCAGGATCAGTTGATGGGCTACCGCAAAAGAGGACCCAAGCCTAAACATTTACTAGTTCAGGTAATGTCAGTGTGTCACAATATGAAGGGATGATAACCGGAGTAGATCAGGTGTCTACATGCTGTGCAGAGTTCATTGTTTCAATACCTTCAGTAACTTCTTAAGTGATACACTTTTAGAGTGAGTAGGTTTACATCACACTCCATACTGAAGCCTTTTATGGTATTTGAGTGTCATGGGAATGTTGCTAGCAGTACATATGCATTAGTGATAGATGTGCATTTTTGTTGTGTATACAAGCCAAGTTGTATGAAAATCAGTTTCCATATTTTTTCAGTAAGAATAGCATTTAAACATTTAATATTTGTTCACACTGTTTGTGCCAAGAGCTTTTTGTACATCACATTCCTGCTGACTATTAACTAAAACATCAGCTCAGTTTAAAAAAGTGTAGTATTGTGAGTTGTGTTTGTATATTTACATGTACGTGTTTATAATGTATGCACATGCATGCTTTGTTGGGTTATTGAGCAGCTGGTAGTTTATAAAAACAGCATTTTTGGAGTGTGGTACCTTGTTCTTTCAAGTCGGTTGCTGTTAAAATTTCAGTACATTCAAAGAGTAGTTTGGTATTGCCAGAATAAAACCATGGAACTGTGTTCTGAATGGCAATATACAGAAACATTTTTGCTTCCCCTTCTACCCAGGGGAATGGTTTTCTGTTTTGTTCACTACTGATGCTCATGGTTTTTGGTCTCTTAACTGATGCTGCTTCATATTTCATTGTTGACTTGATAATAGTCAAAAAAGTAAAATCTGTCAAATATTTAGATAGCAGTAGTACCAAATGTAAGTGCTGAGGACTGGTTTGTAGTATAAAGAACATTTTTTTCAGAGTCGCTTAAAAGTATGGGTGGTTAGATGTGTTGAGTTCAGGGTCTTGAACTGGGTCTGCCATTTTGAGTTGTAATTTGTTTAGGATGCTCAGAACATTTTTACCAACTGCAGCTGTGCTTCTGTGATTGATTATTTGTACCCCAGAACACTATTCTGAAAAGCTGAATCACATATTTTAGGTGAAGCGAACTTTGAACACATGTAAAGCTGTTAATAATTCACACTTTTTTTACTTTATTAAGGCAGGACATTGAGCAATACAAATTGTGTTGCAGGCTCAGAAATGGGCCAGACTTATAAGTTGCAGTTAGTTTTAGCTTACTTAATACATTTCTAGCAAAGCATGCCAAAACCATGATTTATGGGTTTTGAATATGGCCATTGTGAGAAGTTGAACTGTGGTCAGCAAAGACCCTGCTTGTCCGAGTGGCTACTGAATCTATGGGTGTGGCCACATAGCTGCATAAAGATAAAAAGAGCACCAGTTGCTGTAATCTGCACTCTGTTGCCAAGCCGAGCAGAGGGTAAAGGCTGTCACCACTGAAGTGAATGTAGTAGGAGTGGGCTGCACTCTGGTATCAAAAGTAAAATACAGCTATACTTTGCATTGACTCTTTCTTAATGGTTCAGCTTAACAGTTAACTTGCATCTATTCCTAACCCCAATACAACTTTGTATAGTTCATATTGGTTTTCAGTGCTTTCAAAATGCATTTTATTTGGTTTTTTTTTTTTTTTTTGTTAACCAGCTTGGTAGGCTTATCCATGGGGGAACCTGTAAAGCTGTGATTTCTTTATCTCAAAGCAATCAAATTAGTACAGTACAGTCATATTAGATACAGCACAACATGTAAAGCCAATAAAAAATGCTTGTGTACTAGAATTTTCTTTATAAAAGAGTCAAGCAGCATGTGTTATAACAGATTCTCTTAGTATAGTTACTACAGGATCATTGTACATATGTAGCTGTAGGTTAATCGATGAGGCCCAGACCATAACGGTTTGCATTGTGTGTGACAGGTTAGGGCTTATTTCTTCACCATTTGGTAGAAAATGGAAACCAGAGCTTTATCTCTTGTAATTGGTCTTCCTTCCTGCCATTCACATGTTGTTGTTGCCATCTACCTTTAAAGTTTTAAATAGAAATAATATTTGGATATTAAGTCCCATTTGTTATCCAGCTGAATACTACTAGGTACTATGAACTGCTTTGATAGAACACCCACTAAGCAAGCTAATTGTATGTTAGTAAAAGCTTATTTTAGAATTCCAAATTCTTTGTTTATATTGTTTAAATACTGTCCTTGGAAAATAGCGGATTACATGCTTACAGTATAATAATGTGTATAATTATATGATCAAATAATTTACTCTTGCTTTGTTTATGCATAAAATGTTCTGTTGCATGAGCTATATATATATATATATATATATATATATATATATATATGTAGAGTTAGAACTGATTACTGTACTGCAGTATGCCTATATCCTTTTAAATTATCTTGTAGATTTTGTTTGTTTTTCTGATGTCTGTTCTTTCTTGCAAGCCTTAGTTTTGGTTGAAGCAATTTTTTAGGTCAGTGTACTTACCCAGTTAATTAATACCCAAGCGCAATGTGTGTAATAGATGACCTGAGAGTAAACTGAACAGTATTCAACAACAGTGAGCCAGTGACATTAGACTGGTATTAGCTTTTTCTGTATTAACTGTTTTAACACTGTTTTAACTTTATCATGCTTTATTAAAGGCATAACAACAATGCATAGATGAGAAATAAAGCATGATAAAGTTAAAACAGTGTTAAAACAGTTAATACAGAAAAAGCTAATACTTGGAAATATGCATCATGGTTATAAACAAAGTAGGCTTTAACAGTGCAGAGACGAAAACTAATGTTGGAAGCTCTCTATACTTACTGTATTGTAAGGAAGTGTAGGAGCTAAGGCATTCCACCTGCACTGTCTAAAAGCTCTCAGGGTGGCACTTTGCACTTAAGTTGGTTGTGTGTATGTTTACATCTTGTTGGATTTGTCTGTTTGAGGCAAAAGGGACTCCGCAGAACTGACAGGTATGGGCATTCATAAGACGCATCAGTTTAGTGCAAGAAATAATAGAGCCGGTCATGGAGTTCTACGATACCGCAATTATCTAAAACATGTCCTGAAGTTTCTTTCAAGTTTATTAGTTTTTCCTGAAGTTCTTAACATGTACATGTGTGACATTTAGACAAGTGAAACTCGAACACCGTCATTCTGCTGTCATGAAGAGTAGATATGCATGAATGTTACAGTCCTGTCTTTGCTACTAGGCCGTACAGATAAACAGATGTCTTCTGCTTGTGAGGTGCTTAAACATGCAGGTATTTGTGATGGTCAGTCTGTTCTAATAATCTGTTGAAATTGTAATCTTTGTAGTTTGCTAACTGGAACAAATATTGCTGTGGATTGTTTTTTTTTTTTTTGGAATTGGTAGTTCTATGTAGTAGAGTTATGACTGGATAATTTGTCTGTATATTAAAGGAAAAGTGTGAAGCAGAATATTTACTGAGTGTCTCTCTTGTATTACAGCTTCCAGCTTTTGCTCGACGATCGCAGATTATTTCTGGCCTCCATGACTCTTCTGTTAATGGAGTTAGTAGACCAAAGACTGATATTGCACCTTTCAGCAAACATCTGCAACATCAGCAGTATGAGCTAGACAGCAGGAAGCATCACCAGTACCAACCAAATGGTAAAGATGGACTAGTCGAACACCAGCCTAGTGGGAAAAAGAAGTACTATTATCAACTCAACAGCAAAAAGCACCATCATTATCAGCCAGACCCCAAAATGTATAATCTGCAGTACCAAGCAAACAAAGACTGGCAAAGCCAGTTGTCTTTTGACCAGTGCAGAAGCCCATCTGTTGGTAATCCAGAAGAGCTGGCCCATAACCCAGAGCAGAACTTCCCAAATCAGGAAAATGATCTTTCTGCTGTCAAGACATTTAATGCTCTGCCTAATTCTAGTGAGAATAATGGGGTCCCTAAGGATGGGTCAAACTTACCAAAAGAGGGTTTGCTGGGAGGTGGTGTTGGTGGCAGAATGAAAATTGTAAAGAACAAAAACAAAAACGGAAGGATTGTAATAGTAATGAGCAAATACATGGAGAATGGGACCCCAGCAGTAAATAGCATTGCAAACCATGAAAGAAAGAACAAAGAAAAAGATACTGATGCTGGGGCCAAAAGTCCTAGTGACAGGATTAAGGAAGTAGAAGAACGACTTGGAACTTTAACTGAAGCCATCAGAGAAATGGGTAAAAATAAATCTGAAAGTGGATCTATACATGTCAATAGCATTGAAAAGCATTCAGTGGATCTTGTTGGGGATGTAAATAAGTCTCTTGCTGATAAGGAGTTTGGTAATGATGAACCACTTCAGCTTACAACAAAACCAGACTTGATACCGTGGTCGTTTGAAGCTGAGAATTTGGCGCGACTCAGTCAGAACAAGGTTGAAGTGGGGCTAAACCTCTCTCATCCTAGGAAACGTTGCCTGTCTGAAACAAATACTGAGAGAGAATCTTGCAAGAAACTCTTGCCCTCCAGGAGCATTAGTGCCCCAGAAACGGTGTCTTACCCAGAGCAGGAGAAACCTATGGACCTCCATGTCCATAGCCCTCGGATTATAGAACAACATTTTGGGTTTGATTTGGACCAGGATGAACCTATTGATTTGAGCTGTGTAAAGTCCAGGGCCGTGACTGATGTGAGCTGTGTAACACCCAAAGCTGTGACTGATACTTTGGATAAATCCATGGTGTTACCAGCAAATGAGAACCAAACAGACAAGGTTCCATCTGAGGAAGGAGTACAAGCAGAGAAAGAACCATCTTCCACCAGTTTCAGACCATTTTTTGGAAACATAATAATTACTGATGTCACAGCAAATTGTCTAACAGTTACATTTAAGGAATATGTAACTGTTTAATCAAACCCAAAATTGGAGTGTAATGTTTCTTTTGGAAAATTTGATATTGCTTTATTTAAGAAAAATTCTTATGTTTTCTCTTTGAACATTTTAAACCCCAGTTTAAAATGGGGGTTTGGAACCAAGTCTGAAGTAATATAACTTTTTAGCTTGAAACTTTCAGAGGCATTATTTATATGCAAGAGGATTGCTGTAACAATTAAATTAACAGTTTTCTGATCTTTCTTAATACAGTTCACAAGGCTGTACTCTCATACTAAGCAGGGTGTTAGAGTTATCATAACTTCATCAGTTTGAAAAAAAAAAGAAACTGTTGTGAGGTGAACTGTCTTTTTTTGTTTGTTAGAGAACTATAATCAAAACTGTGCAGACATTCAAGTAGTCAGAAGCAATTTAATGCCACAGTCTAATCCATTTAGTATATCTTGGTCAGTCTGTGGTTCACTGGAATTTGAACTTAACCAAACATTCCGTTTTTTAATTAAAAATAGGATGTTGATTTGTGACTTAGTCACTTAGAAACATGGCGTGACTAAAAGTAACGGATTAAAAGGGCAAAAAAGCACTTGAGCAATTCTAGCACTGTATGAAATGCATCTTTCTCCCTTTTTGCCTCATTTGAAAAAAAAATGTCTGAATGATAGTCCTTTAGAGTTTCTCATTTTATGCTATAGCACATGAAAAACATAACATATGAATGTCCCATTTGCAGATATAGGACATGCTGTTTTGTGCAGCAATTTTCTTACTGATACATACTTGTGCCGAGAAGAAAAAACGCTGGATTGTGTCATAGTTTTAACAATTTTGAGATGCTTTGTTGTCACTGTGAATCTTTTCATCCGTTGCAAATGGGCCGGGCAAAAGTTAGAACTGTTGATGTACTCATGAATATGCTACTCCTGGTTTGAATATAGCGATTCCTTCTGAATATAGATTTAAGGCTGTTAGGCTGTCGTCAAAGTGCTGCTGTCGTTTAAATGTTTTACCTAGAGGCTTCCAGATTTCTTTGCTTGAATGTAAATATGTAAGTCAAAATGTTTTTATTAAAAAAAGTGCTTATGGTGAAGTGCGGTGCCTGCAGAAAGAAATCTCTTAAATGTAAACATTGATGGATGCTCTAATGCCTTTTAAAGATGGTTTCAGTTTGCAAGATTGCCCGTTATGAAAGCCATCTTGGGGGGTGTACTATTTATGGGGTGTACTATTTATTTTACAAGGGGAGTAATGTAATTGTTTAATGATCACCTGAGGTTCAGTTTTATTATGTCATGTAAGGAACCATCTGCCTGTTACAGTGTGTCATATCCACTTGGGCTTTAAAATGCATTTTACTGCTACCATGTAATCACTACTGAAATATTAAAATGTATCTCTTTTTCAAGAAAGTTGTTCAGGCAAAAGTTCAGAAGGATGGTACCCTACTGTATGCCTTTTAAAGGAGGGGGCTAATTGGTCTGAAGTGTTCTTTGCAATACAGTTATTAAACTCCTTCCAGAAATCTGTGTCTACATGTGTTGTGGTATTTAGGCAATCATTTCTGTAAGTTGTTTGAGATCGTAAACTCTGGTAATGCTCTAGTAAAGCGATTCTTTACCTTATGAAAAGAATGGTGCTTTCCCTGTGACTTTTCTTCCAACGTGTACTTCTTTTGGTAGGCTGATCCTACAATTTCCTGCAGAGTATGATTAAGTAGAAAAGGGCAGAAGATGCATTATGTTACCTCTGTCGAATGGAAGTGTGTCCAGAATGTCTGCTGTGTATCCCAGTTGCTGTGGGGCATTTGTGGTTTTGCTGTAATATTATTGATTTTATAGTTGTGCACTTTGTTTAAAAGTATTTTCATTCCTGTAGTTGTAAAATGCATGGCTTTAGGTGGTTATTTTTCAAAGTTCACTTATCCATCTTTGAGTTTCATGGGGTGATGAAGTAGGTTTTCATTTCACTGATGTCTCTATCCCCTGAATGTGTAATCATTTTGTTCACATGTTTTAAACACATTTCTTGGAAAAATGACCATCATTTTTTTGATTGACTCATTGGCAATTTTTCACATATCACAAGTTCTATTTTGATGTGTGCCTGTAGTAGCTATCATGTAGGTATTTATAATTTTTGAAGTGTTGATGATGACTGTTGGTATGAATTGTTGAGGTGATTTCTGGGTTAGTCACATATACAGATTGGGGTATAAATTTGAACAGAGATTGGTGCAGATTCCCTGCAGTGCTATGTGTCAGGGAGGGAGTCGTTAATGTTATGTCTCATCGCAGAAACTGTTGGTGTTAGTTGCTATTTATATTTCTCCTTGTGTTAAACTGTAAATAACAGCAGGGCAGAGTTTCTTTATTTCAAGATGAAGAGGTGGAAAAGAATTCATATGCATAGTGCAACATTATATGACTGCTCAGATCTCACAGTAAATATGCACTCACTGTGTTAAAAGTCAAACCACAGAGCTTAGTCATTTAGAAGTCTGAAGTAAAACTGAGTGGTTTAATCTCCACCCCCTGTACTCATTCTAAAGATGTTTTCCTGATTATCTTGATAGCCTTAATTGCTTGAAAGTCTGTGTGTGGTTTATAAATATAACATTTTTTTTATGAATGTTGCATACACATACCTCATTCATGAGTTATAGGGTGGGTTTTAGTATTAACAGTCTATGAGTTGTAGAACAAGTAGTGCAGTGTAAGTCAGAAATCTGTACTGTGACCTGTCATTTATCTGATTTCTTTTTGTAATATTTTGTTGATGTTGACACTGTGAAAGGTTTGTTTCAGCAGTGCAGAATTACATTTTTGCCTAAATTAAATTATGGTTAACAAGACAGTTGGGAGCATCCTGGCATTTCATTGTGAAACAACCAGTTTTTGTGTGCTGTAAGCTGTTGTAGAACTGAGCAGTGTATGTTAATTGCCATTTGCTGTGTAAAGTAGCGATCATCTTAAAAACAGCGTGTCATGAGCATTTTATATCTTCATATGTATGTGAACATTTTTTTTGTTTAAAAACTTGTGCACACACAAACAAATGTTGTGCAGAAAAGGGTTAATGTAGGACTGGAGAGGAAAAGTAAGGATGTGACTTGTGGTGTTTTGCAAGGGCTTTGTCACAGTGGCCTCAGTTTGTGATGTAACCGGTGAAACTTTTAAGTCCTATCTGTTATATCAGAAGTAGCCTTTCTGGAGTAAGAGGAGTGTGTATAGTAAAACATAAATCAGAAGTGTAGCAGGAAAGATTCTGTGGGGGATTAAAGGTACAGAAGTTGGTGATTAAGGCATGTGGACCTCCTTGGTTAATACATTTGGAATGGCACAACATTTCATTCAGATGCACAGATGTAGAAGGCTCTTTAAGTCTGTTCATCGGTAATGAGATGTCAGACTCACTACTATTGTAGTGAGTTTGTTTCTATAATCAGTTTAGGGGCATCTTTTAATTGCCAATTAGCCCTTCTTATTATTTTGTAGCTTTCTGTCCCAAAGCAAGTAATTTATTTATACCACATTCTTAGCATGACTACCTTCTGACAAATTTGCATCCAGAACTGTTTGTCTGCAAACTCTTCATCAGAAAAGTTGCCAGAGTTTTGGAATTTCCTGCTATCTTCCAGAACAACCCCCTCCCAAAAAAAAAAACACATGCACACTTCCCCACATAGACCCACTCACCCAGGAGTTCCACCTTGGTACTGCAAAACAAAAAATTATGAACTTGACAGGCTTGAGGAAAAATATTTAGTTAACCAGGTTTTTATCTTAAAACAAAAAAATAACCTTTTAATAAAACATATGTAACTTATTAACGTGATTATATAATATTATGACAAGGATTTTTTTAATGTAAATCTTAATGTATATAATTGCACAAGACAAATGAAGTGAGTGCTATGGCTTATCTAGCTATGTCCTTAACTTTATGTTATTGTTTTGTTACAATGTCTCATTTTATGAATCAGTTAATGCCACAGACTGATGACTTAAAACTTTAACGCTCTTATAACAACAATATTCACATACTGACTGACCTAGATTAGCAACTGTTTTAGTAATGTTTTTACATCCAAAAGGTAAACTACACACTGCTTACTTTCTTAGATAAAAGATAATATTAACAAAATATTTTAGTGATGGTGTTTTCATATGTATTAAAAAAGAAAACAGCCTGCTGTTTACTACTTACCTCTCTTGTTGTGTTAATTTGTTAACCGTGTGCTACAACTCTTCTTTCTACTGTGAATGGGCTTTTTCACTCAGTAAATAAATCTAGGGAAGGGTGGAATGGGATCGATATTGAAGGTCAAAAGGTAGGCAGAAGGGATAAGGATAAGCGCATCCAATCATATCATAGAAAACAAGCACACAAGCAAAAACATGTGTAACTGGGGGTGGGGGGAGACCAAGCCCTGTTTTCAGTTTTTGAAAGTCACAATTCTGTATACATACAGATTTAAAGCAGATCTCCATAAAAAATTCACACACCTCCCATTGATGAAGAAAAGATGGAATGCATGTAATGTAAATATTCAGGTATCTCGAAAGTATAAATAGTAGTATCATCTTTTACAAGGTATTATCAGTATAACACACTGACAGAAAGTGGTGAATGATTACATGGAAGCAAAAAAAAATTATAAAAAAGGCAAAACGCAAAAACACTCAAACCAATAATAGTCTCAGAGTACTGTGTGGAAGAAGTGACTATTTGAAGTAATGGTCCCAAAAACCAGCTTTGTTAATCGAATTCATGCTAAGCATTCTTGGGAAAAAAGCACTTAGCAAGAGTTTGTTTAATAAAGCTGGGGTTTTGGAACCACTGCTTTGGATATTCCACCGAATACTCTGGGACTGTTGTTATTATTACACTACGGGTTGATTTATGTGGCATGCATATTTTGTTATGTGGTGATTACTAGGTATTTTTCATTTCGGGCATTTCCAGGTATAGGTGAATTAGCATTGCTCAGGCACGGTTTATTACTCTTTTATTTAGTGGAAAATTTCCCACGGGTAGTGCTGATTGTACCCATAAAAAGATCCTCTGTTATAGAGACAGTGATATTATGCAACACTTATGGAATTTACTCCCATTTATCTAGAATTTCTGTTTGTCTACTTTTGTTTCACCATGTAGAATATTTTTGCATTTGTGGGATAAAAGTGTGTGTGGGTGTTAGCTTTTCTATTTTTCCACACCATTTTTAACCCAAAGATTGGAATTTTAATGTTTATCTTACACTGATTCCTTTCACTTCATTGTTTCTAATTTAAAATAATAAATCTAGGTATCAAACCAGGATTGGGAGCTTATTCTGTGAAGAGTGGAACAGTGTACTCAGAAAATATGGTTATTCATACAGGGAGTGAAAAATGGCAGTATGCAGACATATTTATTCACCCTTACTTATGTGAGTTTGCCCATACCGCTAGAACATATATTTACATGTTTCTCTAATGTCTTATGTTTTTAGAGGCTGTGTTGAGATACAGCACTTCAGAACTCTGATGGGTAGTAAAGTACTGTGTATGACAAGGGTGAGTAGCACTGTGAGCAGAGTCAACAAACAAACAGATAAATCTTAAAATAAACAGTTTAATGAGCGCTTTCGGTAGGATCTGTGTCCTACCTTCATCAGACCGTCTGATGAAGGTAGGACACAGATCCTACTGAAAGCGCTCATTAAACTGCTTATTTTAAGATTTATCTGTTTGTTTGTTGATTCTGCTCACAGTGCTACTCACCCTTGTTTTTCATTAGTTTGTGGATCTATTTGAAGTAAAGTACTGTGTATGGCCTTTATATATTTTTCCGTGAAATGTCAGGTTTAAGTGTGGTATAATTGTAACCTCATGGCCATAATGTCACAGCTACAAAGGTTCATGAGTGGTCATTCATTTAAGCACCTGTGACTTTTGAAAATGGCACCCACAGCAGCAACTGTAATCGCTGACAGTTATGTCATGTAGATACATAAGCATAGAATAATCTTTGGAATTGCACTCAAACCAGATGTCGACAGATATTAGCCTTCCCCTATCTGGGACTGACATATAGTAAAAGGGAAAAAAAGAGCCTCTGATGAACATACCGTAAACATGGAAATTGTAAATAATGCTGCAATTTTTAACTGGTTATCCAAACCATTTTAAATGGCACTTTAGACATCTGCATGAAAAAAAGGCCCACTATATTGCAGCGAATTTTAAAAAAATACAAGTTTTAGAGCAGAAGCTGACACTAAGATATAAAGATGTCTTTATCTTCCAATATATTTGTAAAAGCAAGAAATACCATCATAATAGCCTCTTAAGTGCAAGGCAGGTTTGAAGAATCCCTGTCAATATTTAAATCTATAAGAATATCAGTAGGAAAACTAAAATTAGGAGGAAAAAGGTGTGAGTTATGTCTGGGCTGTCTGTTCACTCAGAATGGTGTAGACTTAGTATAGGGGTTATTGAATCTTGGGGCAAGACTGAATTTGTTTTAAGTTAAGTTTTTTGGTTTGGCCAGTCATTCCTCATGACTGCTTTCAGTAACCACATCTCTAAGTTTCAGTACATTTCTGAAATGCAGCCCCGATATACATATAAAATCGGCAAATCTTTGTACCTGCTGTACATAGCCTCCCAAACTGGTCTGTATTCCCTTTCAGCAGTATCCTTTGTGATCTCAGAGGTGTCTTGTACAATTTTATAAGTATGCTTTGCAAGTGGTTATGATATACTTCTTTTCAATAAATATTTTTCACAGTGTACCCATTTCCATATGCTACTGCAACCACTTGTAACGTGGCTTTATTAATCTGTAGTGTTATAATGTAGTTTCTGAGCAAGTTTATCACTCGATTCCTGTTCATAGCTCCATTGTTATCCTACTTATTCACCCAGCCTATTAAGATGCATAGTTATCTTGGACACGTTAAGTGCAAACTTTGCATGGAACTTCATCCTTCTTGGAGATTTCCTTAAAGCATGTGTGTTTTTCTAGTATTGTCACTTCTGCTATTACTGGTACTTTGAATTTGGTTTCAGTGTCTCTGCAGCAGAAATCTCTCAGACTTATTACCCTTATATTATAGCCTTATGTAATGTAAAGTTATACTGTCTCAGTGTAGCTGTATCGGTTGATTGTCATGTTCTTGTCTCTAGTGTTACACAAAGAGATAATCAGTTATGCAAGCAACAAATTGTAAGCTTTCAGTTGCATGTGCAGCAGCTCTGTGAAATACGTCTGGCACTAAAGAAATTCCTATTAAATTTACACAAGAGACTGTTGGAACTCTTGTTAGAGCAAGCATTACTGTCATGCCTTCTGGTCTTATAGACGTCTCACAATGTTACACCAACCTTTGCCTAAGTCACCATGTTTTCCGTGGCTGTGTTTAGTATTGGAGATGACTGTGGATGTGCCACTACTCTTCTTGTATACATTTACTTTGTGATTTTACACTGTGGATACTTAGCATAATGTGATCACATTGTGGTTATATGACTTGCTCAGAGACTCAGGGGCAAACAGAGACTAGAAAGATCAAACCGTGGGCCACAGGCAGTCTGCTGATAGCTCATAGCCTTATTAATCTGCACTAACTTCCAGGCTAGTTGGTATTCTCTGGCAGTGAATTTTGTGTTTTATAGTCATGAGTTAATAGTTTGTGACTCCGTGGTTTCCCTTGGCGTACTGAATGTATAACTAATGTTCGCACTTCAACACCAATACTTTTAACATTATTTTCTGAGATATTATTGTACTTCTCATCCATGTTTGATACAGACTCAATATTTTATTTTATTTACTGATTCTCAGTTTTTTGTGGTTTGCTTAATTTTGTTGCACTGGTTCTTTATTCCCTAACTTCATAGAATCTAAAACATGCTGCAAATCCTTTTGAACATTTTTATGCATGTCTTGTAAAATTATTTTTTCTGCTGTTGCTTTGACAAGTCTGACTTTTTATAGCCACATCAACTGGACACAGTTTGAATTTCATTTGAATTTCATTCATGGCTCTCAAAATTTTCCTTGTATTTAAACTGCTTTTTATCCTACATGTTTCAATTTCCTCTGTAAATTCTTTTTGTTATGTCATTGTAATTTCACTTATTGTACGTATAGCTTTTTTAAAGTTGTCTCTGCTTCTTTTAAAAGCATGCCCATTGTTTGATTACATCTCTTGTGTGTGTGTTTGATTATATCTGGTGTGTGTGTGTGTGTGTGTGTGTGTGTGTGTGTGTGTGTGTGTGTGGTTTAGCACTGAATCGGCAAACTCAGTAATTTCTTTTTTTTTTTAATTATTTAGTTTAGAAACACAACCTTCTGTAATTTTCATTGAGTTTCAGTTTCCTATAAAGAGTGACACCATTTTCTTTGTAAGCTCACTGTAATTCCCAGTTCCTAATTTTTCCCTCATTGCTGTTTTTTTTTGTATGCTTTTCTTCATCAAACAATAACAGATACATCAATTTGAGTCCAGTAGCCCACACCCATTTAAATAATCAACTAATACTTTATGACGCAGTGTCCACAGGAAACTGAGCATTCCCATTCAGTTGTAGATCTTAATGACCATAGTTGCACTTAATGTTGTCATACTATTTCAAGTGATGTAAAATGATAGTCAAATAACTGTATAATGAAAAATATCTGTGCAGAAGTAAGGCATCAAGATAAAACAATATATGTACAATGGAAACTTGCATGAAACCCAACAAAAATTACAAACTAAGATTAAGAATATCTCCTCACTCCTCACAGTATAAATATATCATTTTCCTAATATATAGGAACCTGGGAGACATCTGTTGCAAGGGGAGCTAAACTTCTGTTCCTAAATTGGCGGCTGAATAACACAGCCCCATAGCAGTTAACCCCCCAGCCCCCATAAGAAGACTAGGGATTATGGTCTTGCCCAGAGATATGCTGTAAACAAGACTATTTTGAAAGCCATACTACATGTTTCCCCAGCCTCTTGTAGATGTCTTAGAAATTATGTACTGCTGTTGACATGATACTTTTACCTTTCTTGAAGGGTTATTATATTTAAAGCTTCTTCCTCTATGAATCACATACATTTTCAGGTTTCTTAGCTATACATTTAGGAGTAAATTTAATTTCCAGGTCCACAGTTTTCATTTTCTATTAAATTGCCTTGCAGCAAGACTGCCTTTCCACAAAAACTGCAAAATACTATGAGAGCTTCTCACAAGTTATATGAATGAAAGATAGCATGTCAGATTTTTTTTAATTAACAAGAAATGTGAGTTGCTGTACAATGACTCACGTGAGTAGACTTGCTCACTTCTGACTTTATATAACACAAGGATTGCCCAAATATCACAGACATTGTGGTTACGCTATCAATATCTACAGAATCTTTATGGTATCTGCCAACACCTGTAAGATTGACTGTGTTGTATATATTTCCCAGCAGTTTTAGCACTGCTTCTTAAAGGATGTGCTATGGTGGTTTTCATATTGCTGAGTTCCCTAATCAAGTATGCAACTGAATTGTTCAGTTTTGGGGAACTCAGCGAGAAGTTAAAGATTCGGGGGGCAGAACTTAAAAAAGCTTTGGGGCTACACCAGAATTAGTGGAATCAGAATAGTCAGAGCAGAATTAGAGAAGTGAGCCCCCAGCACCACCATGGGTCGACACAGTATCCGGTATATCAGAAGGGAAGGGCTTTCAAAGTTAAAGTGCATAGCAGATTTAATAAAGTCATACCAAAGCAGGTCAACTGAAGTGGGGGGCTGCAACCATATCATAGTTTCTGGGTCTCAGCACAGAATCAGTAAAGCCAGTAGACTAGCCATTGAGTATGTACACAGCTGGATCGACTGGGTCTAGAGATGATTTATTGAAAGCAATCCATAAATCTTAACACTGATACCACACAATTGAGTTTAGCTTGTGTATAGTACTTTCAGTACAACAAGAGGTACATAAATGAGTTGAAGGATTAATTGAAGGAGGTGGGCTCCATTATTTACAGAGTCTGTTGAAATCACAGCAAAATTATTGTAATGATGGACCTTGCATCATGATAGTAATTATATCATAATAAAGTTTGACCCATGCACTGATAATCTCAATTATTTTTCTGTAAAATTAATATATTAGCCAGATTGCTATATTTTAGACTTTTCTCTGTTCGATTCTCAGCTGGAGTGCCTTCTGTGTGGATTCTGCATGTCCTCCCCGTGGGCGAGTGGCATTCGAAAGACATGTGTGAATGGACGTGCCTTCGCTGAAGGTTGGGCGTCGGGCTGGCAACTCGGCACCATAAAAATCTACTGCCAATCCTTAGCGGACCGGAGTTCCGCTGTGGCGACCCCTAACCGGAAAAAGACAAGCAAACTTTTCTCTGTCTCCTTGCAACTAGTTTGTCCAAATGTTTATGCTAGTTATATTTTGTTTATTGGGATGTTAACTGGGTTGCATAGATCTGTCTAATAGTTTTTCTTTGAAAATGTTTCTAATACACAAAATAATGATAGTTAAACATTTTTGGTTGATGACTGCTGCTGAAAAAGTTGAGGAACATGTTTAACTGTCATTGTTTTTATTCAGACATATTTATTTTCATTTAAACCATGTATTTTTGTTGGCTGTTGTGACATTTTTTCAGCGTATTTGTTTTTTTTTTGTTTGTAAAACTTTTTTACAAAGTTACAAAAAAACACAAAAAAACCCCTCAAATACAAGGCCTTGTGAATAATACTGGCTAGCCCTTTTGAGAGAGAGAAAGTAGAGAGGTAACTGTAAGGTTCCCAGTTTTCAAAGTATCCTGTATTTGTGAAGCACTGACTGTATCTGTTTTTGTTTGTTTATTGTTTAGTAACCACAGTAGTAGGGGGATTTAACTTGTCATTTCAGCCACATCCAGAGCACTTGAAATGTTTATGCCATTACCAGTAGTGCAAAATGAAATGGATTATGGGTGATTATTTAGGACCACTGTGCCTCCTCTGAATGTTGTAGGTTGCTACTGCTGACAAGGTCATCAAGTTTTATTTTACAGTCTGCAAGGTGACATAAATGAAGCTGTAACCTAATGTGAATGTGCAAAAAATTGCTTAATATAACTACAGAGGATTTATTAGCAAGGTTTAATTTGTTTATTGCTCAATGACTGGATGCTGCTCAAACTAACCCAGCTGATGTTATTTTCAATGCTATGCTCATGAATGCCAAAAGAATTGAGACCTTTCTAAAAGGTTCAGTTCTCAAAGATGCGAGTAGAACTGAGACACTTTTAAGAAGCTCTTGGTTCTTTCTGCCTTTATTTCAGCTTTCGCAACTTACAGTATATTTTGCAGTTCCCCTTAACAAAACTTTATACTGATTGACTAGTTAGGTAAGTTTTGTAACAGTACTCTGATTATTTCCGTACAGTGCAAAAAATTACTTGCATGACTGGGTGCGTTTGTCAGTAGAGCAGCATTTGTAGGATTCTGATAAAAAACACAACTAGGCTGATTAAGTTAAAAATATGGTTCAATGCTTGCTTAACCTAAATGGTTTTAATGGTGTGCATTTTAATTCATATTCAGATGCCCTAAAAGTTGTTCACTCTCATCCCATTTAACATACACACTATGGCCATGACTAGTAAAATTGTTGGTGCATTTCATCGGATGGATACTCTCTCCCTGAAGTAGGTTGATCACTTGTGAAAGGAAGAGCAAGTTATGTTTTAGTAAGATGCAATATCACAGTTTGAACCTGATATGTACTGCTCACTTGCCCTTTGTATTCATTCACGGTAATGCAAAGAGGACTGAGTAGCTATCATACCTGTCTTTCTCTCACTGAGTTTCATTGCCCAGGTTGCATTCCCAACACTACATTCACCTGTAGTACTTGCATGGATTGTTCATACTCAGCGTTTACTTCTACTTCTAAAAGTCATAGAAAGCGTCAGCTGCCCTAGACTACAAAAACCCTGGAAAATGAACTTAGGTTGAACTGTTTAGCTGCTAATAAACTGTTTATCCATCCCTAACTGTTATAAGATTGAGGTCTGTCCAAGGAGACACCAGGGAAGACTAGTAAAAACACAGGTTTATATTTGTAGGTTCAAATTACTTAAAGAACAACAAAAGTACAGGTCACCTGGCTTTTTAACAAGGAAAAAAAATAACAGCAGCTTAGATTGTCTCTGTCAAACATATTCAGACCTATACGGACCTTCCAGTTAAGAAGTTGTGTAACAAGTCACTTCTGAAGGCCTTGCTAGGCCTTCCCCTCAGCTGTAGCAATAATGAGAAGTCTACATCCAGAAAAAGCCTTGGCTGGGCTGGCAACTTTGTGACTCCTGGAATTTCAGGAAAGCCCCTGCTTATCCCACACCAAATCTCTGAATGAGGAACTCACTTTGTGAGTTGTTGTTTATATGTTATCTGGTTTTGTACAAAGAATGATAGGTAATCAGTAGCAAATGCAAACAAAGTGCTTTGGCAATGTATATGCTCAAGGTATTTGTGGCATACATTTAAAGGCAAATACCCAATTTCCATATACGTATTGTAATATGTACATGTGTGTGTGTGTGTGTGTGTGTGTGTGTGTGTGTGTGTGTGTGTAAGGTTATTACTTTTATCGTTCAACATTTGTTGTTACAACAAATTCAAATCCAACATCTCTTTCTATATAAAATAGGCACTTCTTATTAGTATTAGTGTATGCCAAACTAGCATTTTGAATTGTTTGGATACTTTTATTTAATTTCATAGACATTATGTTAAGCTTACTTATTCTTCTAGTTATTATCTACATATCCCTATCCTGATGCTTTACATAGCTAAGAATGTATATGCAATTGTTTTTATCATATATTCCTCTTGGATTGAGAATAACAGTGTTTCCAAGTCTGTGATGGTTAATTTAAATATTTCTTTTTGTCATATCCAAAGGCTTTATTCAAATATTGTTTTTGAAGTTCATAAAAGTAGACATCTTAATATAACATCCACTAATGTTATGGGTCTTCACAGCTATGGATAAATATATAGATGCAATAACCCTTCATCAGAGTTTATTTTCCTTTAATATTTCCTCAGACTACCAGGCTAACACTTTTAATCTACTTCTGAATGTTGTACAAGTAAGCTTCATCTCTTATTCCACTGGGACCTGTTGTATTGTTTATCTAGCTAATTAGCATGTGGGGTTTTAACAATAGTGTGCCTAAATGTTTTGTGGTATGTCCTTTAGATTTTTTTATTTCCAATTTGGTGAGAATGCTCAAGGCATAATTTTGAGTAAGGGAGGAAATATACCCAGATGGGTTCCCTTCACATGGTCGACTTTTCAGAATGTCGATATTCATATGGCCAAGACCATGTGATCGACATTCAAAATATTGACCATGTGGAACCGGCATCTCTGTACAGTGCGGAATGGAAAGATTTTCATCTTACGCACTGTAGCGCGATCTCGGAGTTGGTATAGTTAACTTCCGGGGGGTGAGGGGTTGGAGCCCCCCATGAGCATGCAGGGGGGCGTAGCTAGCAGTGTGAAGGTAAGTTTTTTTGTGTTTTTTTTATTTTTTATTCTATGGTCGACATTTCGAATGTCGATCATATGGTCTCAGCCATCTGAATGTCAGCATTCAGAAATGTCGACCATATGAAGTAGATCCACGCAGATAGGTAGCAGGGATATAGTCTGCTGTTCATTGATTTGCCTTTACCTTTTGTAGGCATATTATCGGAGTACAAATTATTTAATGCAGTACCACAGACTCAGATAACACTGCTTGTTGACTACCAAATAGATATGCTGAAATAATGCCCTTTAAGTCATAAGGTGGAATTTGCATTTTTTTCTAAATTATTACAGAAGCACAAGAACTTCACCCATAAGACCATCAATAGTAAATAAAAGAGATTAAGCATTTAAATAGAACACAAACATGCTGTGCAGTAATTAGAACAAAGTGTCAAGGAAATAAACAGAAACAATTGCAGATAATAGTAATATTACGGCTGAAAACTAAAGCAGGTATTCAGTAAGCATTCCTTAAGCAAATGTTTTAGAACTGATATCCCATGCTTTCAAATATCATGTTAAGTTTTTTTTTGCTTGAATATTAACCAAGAGCTAGTTAATTAGCATCCTTGTGGGATTTGATACATTACCCAAATATTTAGGTTGTCATTAATTTCTTACTTTTTTTTAAAATGTTTACCTACAAAACTGACATTGGTGTTTTTCAAATCTCTCTCCAAAGCTATAGTATTTTAACCTAACTTTTCTGATTGTTCACTTTAAACAAAGTTGCAAGAACATTTTAATAATTTTGGCAATGCATTCGGGGTTGGTTATGACAATTAAAGCTAACATTGACTACAACAAACTTTGCTGGTTAGTAACTTTGGTGACATCTATTAGCAACATTTGGGAACACAGAGCAATTAAAGCAAACAAACATACAATGTGCATGTACCATATACACACACATATAACATAGATGCACAAAAACAGGTATGTATTGCAATATAGGTGTAGATATATTATTCTGGGGAATTATCATCTCGGTAAGAACACTCATTTAACTTCATTAATACATTGTTCCCAGTAAGGACAATCTCTCCTGATTTAGTATGTCACCAGCTTCCACAGAACACATGTAAACTGCAGTTGTAAAACAAAAGGATATGCTTTACTTCATTTAGAAATATGCAAGGTTGTTGATACACCCAATCCCATCTGCAACAATGGTGAAAAAGGGGTTGTGAGTGAATGCATGGATGGATGGATCATGATTCATTAAGTATATTTTCACTGATTCCCAAAACTTTTTTTAGATGTATTTTAAGTCAAGCACAGTTCCTTCTTCCAAACAAAACAAAAATATTACACTCAGACTCACACCATTGAATGTAATTCTAGTCCAGTCCTTTCAGTACAGTTTGTGTTACTACAAAGAAAACTGAATCACCAATAGTTAATGATTTTTTTGTCTAACTTCAAAGCTTTTAGTTGCATTGCCTGTCTCAGTCTGACTCCCTCTCAGGCCTTTTCACCAAGCATTTCTACTTTCACCTTTTTACAAGAAGTTGTATGCTTTCTTCCATTTAAGGATCATGTGGAACCCCCCCTCCTACAATACACAAACATTACAGCTCCACATGCCTTACAGCAGCCATTAGGGACAATGCATCAGATAACATTCAGCTCACATCTGTAGGTATGAGCAACCCATCCTAAACTTTTTCTTTTTCCTGTGATACAAGGATAATGCAGCTGTAGGTTTCCTTGAGAAGAATTTATGTCAGATAATGGTGGTGAATCTGTTGTTTAAGTTTCCATAACTGGACTGCATTCAACATTAAGTGCATCTGACATACTGCATCTATATTACCTTATCGTACAATCAAAAGAGCGAATGCTCTTTCATCGTACAGATAAGGTCTAAAGCACAAAAAACATACAGAACAGCAAATTTTTTCACAGGGAAAAAATTTGCTGTTCCGCAAAAAAAAAAAAAACTTAAAGACAAAGTGAAGTGGTGGGCTTCACTCCCCCCATACCCCCCTACTTACATATACCAACTCTGAGATCGCACCATAGTGGAGGAAATGGCAAAGTCCCGAAGACGGCCCACTAAATTTTTTCCCTAAGAAAAAATTTGATGTTCCGTGACTTCACTATATTGCCATTTCGACAGTATCGGATCGACAAAATAGCTTTTGCTGTTTAGTCCCATCCGATACTGTAATATAGATCTGACATACTCTGTAGACTTTCAGTTGGACTTAAGTTTTTATGTGCAGCATCAGGTTCGATACTTTTTTGTTCTATTATCATACCAGACATATTAGTCCAGCCTTCAGTTCAGTTTTGTTCAGTTGTTTCTATGGCTTTCAGATTCTGAATGTATCAGCTCTTCTCTGTGTTAATTACCTGTCTCTGCTTAAGATTATTTCCTTCTGCCTGCTGTCACAGCACTACAAATTTATTCATTAAATCAACATGAAAAAATAATATTTTCATTTATTGTTTTTTTCCTCCAAATATGCGCATGTGATTTTATTTACGGTCTCTATATTTTACACATAGTGGTTGGCTCCAGAATAACGTCGTATTGTTCATCCTATTTATGGTTCATGTTCTTTTCCTGAAGCATACTAAGAAGTCTTTCACACTTACCGACCATTTGATTCTAGGTCCTGGATATGTCAACCAAGTGCATTTTTTGCTGCATTTAATGCATCTTTGTATTTTTTATAATCAGTCTTTTTGAGTTGCTCACTGGTAAGCTCCACCTGTTTTCTTTCATATACATTTTTGCATTTCTTTTGTTGTATAAGCAAAGTCACTTCATTGTTATGAGCAAGAGTTTATGTACAGTTCTTGACTTTGTTCACAATCTGTTTGTTGTACATGTATAGTAATTCACACTCACCTGGTACAATCGGACACTTCATTTTTAAACTGAGTACAGCACGCTAATTATTTGCAGGTCCTGCTAAAACTTTTCCTTCTTTCTCTGTAAATGCGCACAATCACCTTGGTTCTGAAACTGGTTTGCTATTTGTCTTTCAGGTGTAATCAACAGGTCATTTTTCTGTTTTTCTACTGTATACACTTCTTTAAGTTCTTGAAAATACATTTTTTTTCTTTTTGGCAGGTGATGTCATTTGGCTTAACACTTTCAGGTTTGCTCATCTGATTCATTGTTCCAATGTGCACAGAAAGTCTTGAATAAACCCACAATTTGTCTATTTTGGTTTGACATTTCTTCTACTGGTCAAGGCCAGTCAACATTTTTTAAACTGTCTCTCTCATATTTTCATTTTCAGAAAAAAAAATCCAGATTTTGCTGTTGATTGTCTGTTCTGTTCTGCTTAGAGATAGCACTCTGGCTATCTTAGCATTTCTGTAATCAGTTAATGTCCTGACTTCTTGCAGTGCTATGCAATGTTGGTGGAGTGCCTTGTTTACTTTTCCTTGTCCAACCAGAATTCCTGAAATGGCCTTCATTACCTTTTCTAAAAGTCCTTGTTTTTCTTAGTAATATTTTTTAATTTCAGCATCACATTTTCAGTACTCTTGAAACCTTTAAAACCAAAATCATCACTCACAAATAAGACTTCGTTTTTGCACAGTTGTGGTACCTGGTGCAGAATATCCATTTGTTCCTGTCTATCATAAATATCTGATGCAAAGTACAGTAGCACTGTATGTGTATAGATTTAGTTGACTGATATCACTTTATTTTGTGAATTTATGATGCTATATCACAGGACAGTTTAATATAAGCTCACCTTCCATGATGGTACCACAATTATTGTTTTACTTATTATCTGTTTTGCCTCTCATTTTTCATTACAGGTAGTTTGCAACCTTTCAACTAGTTTCAGCAGGTTTACGCATACTTGTCCTTATTACAGTACAGAACAATAACCCCCCCCCCCTCTTACTATCATATTTTCAGCTTTTAAATGTACTTTGGTTTCATAAAATGCAACCTAAGTTCTGGTAAAGCAGTTTTATAACATATACCCCTTTTGGTGTAAGACTCTAGTAGAACACTGACAGAGAATTTTCTTTTCCAATCATCCCCTTAGCTGCCTCAAATACTCACTTTTATTGCTGGAACAATCTATGAATGATCACAAAATAATGTTTATTCTAAGTTTAACAGTTCTTAGTATTAAGATTTCACTATTGAAAGTTACTTGCCTTTTATTTATGATTATCATATACTTTGACACAAGTTTCTTGGTACTATTTGCTGATGAAAAACAGAATCAAACAGCACCTAGTAAGGTTCAGTGCTATGTAAATTTTCATAATTTATATGTGCTTTACAGACTTTTCAAATTTTATTTCCCAGCAAACTTGGCTTACAGACACAGTATCCTTAGCTAAATGTAGTTTCCACAAGTGTATTCTAGAACCATCATAATTCTGTGTGTTAGGCAGAGTATTCTTTTATTCTTTTAGTAATCACAGGGAAAACATCATGGTGTAGAAATATTGGTTTACAACAGTGCAAAAGTACTTTTGAACATTTTCAGAAGTACCATACTAATGAACCTCTAGCTTGTGGATTTTTTTTTCATTTAAATTGCAGTTCAGTTTTAGGATTCAACACAATTATGTAATACTCACATCTTGCATATACCCAGCTTCAGCAACTTATTTTGCCAGTATTTTTGAGGTCGCAATATACTTCAAAGTGCATTTATTTCAGCAGCATTCTATATTCACTATGCTCATATTTGGTAAGCAACCTTTTAACAATTTGATATTTGCTTGTAACAGTATGTGCCATTCTACCACTGCTTCTCATAAGGCTCTTTTAAAATTTCTTTGAATAATTATTTTTCTTACTTCACCCTTAGAACAGTATTGTGTCTCTAGTGCAGTGCTTTGGGTAGGGTAAAAGGAAGTCTATAACTCTGTTCAGTACCTAATTGGCAATTCATTAAGAAATGCTTAGAAGATTGTTTTGCCACATTTGCAGGATCCACAGTAATGCAGAAGCATTTTTTCATGTGCTCTAATTATAATTAATGCAATGGGTGTCACCATCTGTCACACATGGGAAGACTAAGTTGAAACTGGAAGACAGGATTGAATATGTACATTGCTAATCAGTATACTAAATGGGTATTTGAACAGCATGTGCTATGATCCTTGGATCTGCGCTACTACCCCATATGTTTGATTTAATACAAGAGGGGTAATCTCTGAAGTCATACAACTGGTACCGAATAGCTTACGGTAAAAAGAACACAAAACTCTTGATTCAATAATCAGTTTATCAAATACATCCTAGACCCAAGAGTACACAAGGAATATGCACCACTCTCCTGGTTATGGACTTCAACATGTTTGCAGCTGCGTATTTGGCCTACCACCCCAGGCATTTTTCTCACTATGAAGCACGTTGTCTTCCCATACCCCTTACCCTTGGTAACTGCTTTTCAAACAAATTATTTTCACAGACATATATGTAGGCATAGACTCAGATATAAAATGCCAAGGGAAGGCTGGCAAAATTCTACTGTTCCCTGCAACTTTTTTCCTAACAAGGTAATGCTGCAGCCACTCTAAATATGGCTAAAGACAAAACACACTTGTTAGATGATCAAGCTTAATTTAGACAAATAAAAATCATAAATTATAAAAATTACTGTCTCACTAGTAATGTATTCTATAGCTTTTCCAACCTACAATGATAAATAATACTGTCTTCTGAGACAATAATTGTACATACCAGCCACAAAATAATAAAGACAGTTTTAATACAGATTAAATATACAAGCAAGAGTGTGTGCAAAAACTATAAATGGAACAGTCAGTTGTACGAGACAGACCATTTAGAAAAGAATCTGATGTACAGCTAAGTAAAAACACTAGCTGTCTTTTAGTGAAGACACACTGTACCCAACTAGTTAGTAAAATTATACAAGGCAGATTCAAACAGAATATGTTCATAGAAATGGTTACCAAGCTGCCCCATGCAAACTAAGACTGACTTTACTAACACCACTTGTCACTCTACAATTGTTTCCTGTTCAAGCATTTTAAAGTCTTTCAGTAATGATTTCACTTATTTTAGCTTGAAAGTTCAGCTTCAGTTTCTAGCCCTCTACTTCTTTGGAAGGGTTACCTTCCCCCTCCACTACTAGCTCTGCTCACTCTGATATTCACTTTTAATATATAAATAATTAATTTATCTGATGAAGTCCTACTTTTGCTGTGGACGAAAACGCATAGTTACTGAAGAGCGTTCATGTGTTGTGATATATTTGTGGAATTACATTAAAACTTCTAATTTTTGCTGCCGTGTACTCCTTTCCGTCCTGTTGGATATTTTGTGGTTATATCACTTTTAATATAGTTACAGTAATGCAGTCATGTTTTCAATTCATAACCAGTAAAATAAATCAAATTTTGGCAAAATTCTCCACTAAATGTATATTTTTTAAATTAATAGCTCAGGGTAAAGACTTGTTTAACTTCATTCATTATTTTTAACATAATTCTGAAAACTTCTCTGGTCTGTTTTTTTTTTCAGTGATTAAAGGCTGTTCCTTTAGTATGTGTCACTGGCTTCTAGATAATACACACATAAAATACAGTTTTAAAATAAGGCAATAAGCTTTACTTTAGCATTTAGGAACAAGTAAGTTCATCATGCTTCGTCACTGTATCTCAGACCCTTTAAGCCCAGCACAGACTCTTTTCCCAAACAAAGCAAAGTTCACAGTATTGTAATTTCAGTTATAGAGTCATATATTTTTAGCAGGCTAATGATCATGTGGGCCTTTCTAAGCGTAATGCAGAGTAGAAGGAAATAGAAATAGAAGGAAAATACACTCTGTCTCTCTTTGTGAGAGGCAAATGTCTCCGTGCTTATACTTAATGAGGTATGGCTTCATCCATTTGGGTCACATGTATAAAAGCCCCTGTCAACAATGCTCAAACAGCACAGCTCCACATGCTTCACAGTGGTCATAATGCCAGCTATAGACTAAAACCTTAGTGTATTTTCAAGTGACCGAAAAGGCAGATTTTTTTTTCAGCTTGTGAAATAACACAACTCAAGACAGACAGTTTTATGTAGTTCTTTCAGGAAATAAATGGTCTAAACACCAACAGAAGATACTCTAATGATTCATCTTCCTTACACTTTAATATTGTTTCTTCTTTTTTAACAATTCTGTACTTAACCATAAGGTGCAATTGTGTGTATGTATGTGTAATGCTCCAGTTTGTGGCACTGTCTTGTTTAGTGATTCTGCATAGTCAAACCATGAACCTTAATAACTAAGGGCAGGCAAGTACTTTAAAGCTCCATACTAGTTACCAGGTTTCCTCTAATATTATTATTATCATCATAATTATTATTATTATTAATAATGTGGTGCTGCGGTAGCGCTGTCACCTCACAGTAAGACGCTGTCCAGTTCGATTCTCAGCTAAAGCGTCTTCTGCATGGGGGGCATGCGTGAATGGGCATACCTTCATTGAAGGTTGTGCATCAGGGGTGGTGACTCGGCACGTAAAACTCAACTACCAGTCATTAGCGGACTGGAGTTCTGCTGTGGCGACCCCTAACCGGGAAAAGCCGAAAGACACAACAACAACAACTGACAGTTATACTCTGTCAGTGCCATGCATAGAGTTTCAAAGCTTTGCTGTTCAGTGTTAGTAGTGCAAGAAATAACCCACACACCTTTGGTGCAAAAGGTTTTGAGTTCTCTTCCCATAACAGGTAGATTGATTGCTGACACTAGTGTGCGGCATAAGGGAGGGTGGGGATACTGCAGCCCTGAATGTGTCCTCCTTTGGATGAGATGCCTAGTAAATATGAACCTGTCATTGGTTTGCCAGCCAATCCTCATTTAAATATTATTAATTTTTTTTTTGTTAATATAACATAAGCAATTTGTTCTTCAAGGACAGCAGACAATACATTTGTAGATGATACACTGAAATACAAAGTTGTTTGCCAGCAGCAACCTCTTCATTAGTTACATTTCTCTTTAATGTGGAATTATTCAGATGACTTTTACTTTAGCAGAGTTTGTGCATATTGACTGACAGAAGTCTGAGTGGCCTTTTTATGGCTAAAATGTTCGGAAATGGATAGTTTTGTCATCAGTTCATATGTTTTGTTCCACAGCTTACCATAACAATGTTCAAAACTGCAAACTGTATTATACAGGGAATGTAATTTAATACAATCAGAAAGGTGAATCAAAGAGCACAAGCATGTATGTATGGTCCTGAAAATGTGTGTAGGGGGCCCATGTTTTGAAAATGGCCCAAAGGTGAACTTAAGCCACCATTGGCCAGATATATTTTCTATGAGGGTGGCTTTCAATGCAGCTTCAATGAATGTGAGTTTCAAGGGCAGAGAAGTTTACTGTTCATGCTAAGTCTGTTTTCATTGTGAGACTATATTGTTTTGTTTAGCAAATGGCTATCAGTGTGTATACTGTAAAATTTGAAATAAAAATTTTAAATTAAATTCAAATATATGTAATCATTGTAGAAGAAAGAAGAAAACAATATGCATACTAAATGATTTGAGCATTGTCTATGGCAAATGGGGAGAAATACCTTAAGTAATGGGACACTGGATCGGCTGCGGGGGGGGGGGGGTTCTTATCCATTACCCTGCCTAGGGTTCCATTTGACCATGACTGGCTCTGGGTATATATGTAATTAGCAGGGAGTGTGGGATATAGGAGGGCTCACCCCTGCAAAAAAAGGCTGTGTCTCAGAGCATGCATGTTAGGGTATCAATCTTTTTTTACATTTTGTAGTCAGTGTTTTTAGTGGAGATGTACTGAGGTTTAGCAGGTGCATATTTTGCATATATGTGTTTATATATATATATATATATATATATATATATATATATATATATATATATATATATATATATATATATATATATATATATATATATATATATATATATATACATATTTATGTATATATATATATATATATATATATATATATATATATATACATACATATATATATATATATGTGTGTGTGTGTGTGTGTGTGTGTGTGTGTGTGCATCTGCTACAAACAGTTAATCCATGGAAATGTTGATGTGATTAATGTTGTCACAGTTATGTTAACATAACCACATCTGCACCTATAGGGCTTGCTCTGAGGCTAATACTAAGTCCGAGATTGCAACTGCACAGTCCCAGGGGAAAGGGCATAGCTCCATACCCAAGAGATTGTTGATCTCACACATCTGTCGACCATCTGCATATGTCAAACTAAAATAGGTTGACAATACAGAGATAGACAAAAGTAAATTGCAGTCAGTGCTGGACAATCTATATGTACAGTGGATATAAAAAGTTTACAGACCCCTGTTAAAATGCCAAGTTTATGTGATATATAAAAAATGAGACCACAATAAATTATTTCAAAATTTGTCCCACCTTTAATGTGACCTGTAACCTGTACAATTCAATTGAAAAAAAAAAATCTGTTAGGGGGAAAATATAAAAAATAAAAAATGTGCAATACGCCGATTGCTTAAGTGTGGACACCCTTAAACTAACACTTTGTTGTGTGTGCACACCCTTAAACTAATACTTTGTTGAAGCTCCTTTTGATTTAATTACAGCATTCAGTCTTCTTGGGTAGGAGTCTATCAGCATGGCACATCTTGACTTGGCAATATTTGCCCACTCTTCCTTGCAAAAGTGCTCCAAATCTGTCAGATTGCGAGGGCATCTTTTGTGCAAAGCTCTCTTCAGGTCACCAGACAGATTTTTTATTGGATTTATGTCTGGGGTCAGGCTGGGCCATTGCAAAACTTTAATCTTCTTCTGGTGAAGCCATTCTTTTGTTGATTTGGATATATGCTTGGGGTCAATGTGTTGAAAGGTGAATTTCCTCTTTATCTTCATCTTTCTAGAAGATGCCTGAAGGTTTTGGGTTAAAAGTGACTAGTATTTGGAACTGTCCATAATCCCCTCCACCTTGACTAAAACCCCAGTTCCAGATGAAGAAAAGAAACCCCAAAGCATGATGCTGTCACCACCATGCCTCATTGTGAGGATGGTGTTCTTTTGGTCATGCAAAGTGTTGTTTTTGTGCCAAATGTACCTTTTGAAATTGTGGCCAAAAAGTTCAACATTGGTCTCATCAGACCATAACACATTTTCCCACATGCTTTTGGGATACTTGATTTACTTTTGCAAATTTTAGCCAGGCCTGGATGCTTTTCTGTGTAAGAAAAGGCTTCCATCTTGCAACCCTTATTCCATAGCCCAGATATATGGAGAATACGGGAGATTGTTGTCATATGCAGTACACAACCATTACTTGCCAGAAATTTGATGCTGTAGATCTCTTGGCAGCCTCCCTGACCAGTTTTCGTCTTGTCTTTTCATCAATTTTGGAGGGATGTCCAGTTCTTTGCAACGTCACTGTTGTCCCATATTTTCTCCACTTTTTGATGATTGTCTTCACTGTGTTCCATGGTATATCCAGTGCTGTGGGAATTATTTTGTACCCTTCTCCTGTCTGATGCCTTTCAACAATGAGATCCCTTTGATGCTTTGTAAGCTCTCAGCGAACCATGACTTTTGCTGTAGCAGGTAACTGAGTAAATGTCAGGATAATTCTACTAGGACAGCTGAACTTTATTTGAGGTTAATCAGAGTATCTTTAATTGATGCCAGGTGTGTACCAAAGAAGGCTAAATGCTGTAATTAAATCAAAAGGTGCTTCAACAAAGTATTAGTTTAAGGGGGTGTGCACACACAACAAAGTATTACTTTAAGGGTGTGCACACTTATGCAACCATTGCATTGTATGTTTTTTATTTTTTATATTTTTCCCCTAACAGATTTGTTTGTTTTTCAATTGAATTGTGCAGGCTATATGTCACATTAAAGATGGAAAAAGTTTTGAAATTATTTATTGTGGTCTCATTTTTTTATATCACAAAAACCTGGCATTTTAACAGGGGTGCGTAAACTTTTTATATAAACTGCACATACACACACACACGTGTGTGTGTGTGTGTGTATATATATATATATGTATATATATATATATATATATATATATATATATATATTCAAGTTGGGTCTGGAAAAATGGTAATGCACCTTTGAAATGTGTGTTGTATCTGGGTAGGTGGCACTCCATATTAGTTAGATAGTGAACAATGTCTTAATTGTCAATTGATATTATATTAAAGGAGGTTGGCTGAAAAGAGCAAACTAGTTTGACACTAAAAGGCCATTGGAAGAAAGACCCTTGAAGGGTACAATGAGAACCCAGTCAGGACTACATGTGAATTGTACCTGTGGATATATCTGATTCCTTGTGATCAAAGCTGGACACTCGAGAGGCCTGCAGCCTTAGACTTTCCTTGTGTTGAAAGACAAGCTTATTTCCAGAAGGAACTGTTTGGACTGATCTTTATTATTGAGAAATAAGTACAGTACTGTTTATTTATTTTTGAAGGTGCAAAGCTAAGTAGACTGATACCTTGGTTTGTGGTACTAGAAAGACCTGTATTTTTATGTATGTCCTGCCTCTGGTATTTTCTTGGGTTTGCGCTGGTAATGAATGTTGGTAATTTAGCATGAAGCTTGTTAAACTACAGTTCCTTGCAGTATTCCTGATGCCAATGCACAGTATAGTTTGGGCTGCAAGTATAGTTTGGGCTGCAAATTCCTTATTGTACTGTGGCTGTTGTATTAAGCCACGGTGGTACGGCAGTAGCATTGTTACCTCTCAGCAAGAGGTTCTCCCGTTTAATGCTTGGCTTGGGAGTGCCTTCTGTGTGGAGTCTGCATGTCATCCCCATGGTTGGGTAGCGTTCGAAAGACATGCGTGCATAAATGGGCGTGCCTTTGTTGAAGGTTGGGCGTCGAGCTGGCACCTTAGCATTTTGTAAAAAATCTACTGCCAATCATTAGTGGACCGGAGTTCCGCTGTGGCAACCCCTTACCGGGAAAAAGCCAAAAGACAAACAACAACAACTGTGGCTGTTGTATTCCTGGAGTCGTTAATTGGTGTCCACTGCCACTGAGAAATTACTGGAGAAAATTGCAATTGGAGGTCTGTTCAAAAACTGGTGCAGGTACAACAACAGCTGATTATACTGGCCAAAATAGCTCCCAACCCAACAACTGTGCCACATATGAAAACAGTAAGCAGGGAAGATTACTTGGAATCTTATTTTTAGTGACTTTGAGTGATATGCAACAGTAGAGAACTGGTGATAAACAGAATGGAGAAGAATCCTGTTATTTCAGCTGAAATAACAGGCACAAAAAATGTTTATTGACATGGATGAGACTGGACATTTTGGAAAGAAAGTCAGAGCTGACATAACCTCTGAGGTACAAATACAATTTTATAACTGGATTTTAGTATAGATAAACTGGTAAGTGCACATACACTTTAAAACATATTTAAAAGCTTAGCTTGAATCAGATAGCAATATTAAAGTGAACGTGTTGGAAACTTCAGCAGTAGACAGGTTTAAATCAACTTTGTCTAGTAAAATGAGAAAATGGGATAAGTTTAGTAGATAATGACATTATGTTTAAAAATAATCTGCCTGTCTTTAAGGATAGAAATGCACCTTCTTTGAAACTAAAGCCAATGGGTAAAGTATCTGTTACAAATATGAAGGGAGGGGTCACATTGCTAAGTTCTAACTGAGCAAGGGTCTATGTTATAACAGCGAATGATCAAAAGATTGAACGCTGTTATATCGAACCCAAAACAGCGAAAACATAAATAAGCAAACTACCAGAACAGCGATTTTTTTTCCCAGGGAAAAAAATTGCTGTTCCCAAAAAAAAAAAAAAAAAACGACTATTTTAAGTGGGGGGCTTCACCCCCCATGTACGGGGTTGTGCCCTCCACACCCTCCTACTTAAATATACCAACTTCTAGATCACACTACATTGTTGAAAATGGCAAGTGACAGAAGGGGCCAAGCGACTTCTTTCCCAGGGAAAGAATTTGCTTAAAAGCCGCTTCGTCATTTTGCATTTTCAACATTTGAAGTTCGACCAAGACACATTCGACATAATGCGTCTTCGGCCTTCTGATGGGAACCCCTGAGCAGCTGGTTGACATATTGCAAATATTGAAGAAAATAAAGCCAATAGGAATGTAAAAACTGACATGCATGCTTGTCAAGGAGTTGCATATATAGAATGTAATAAGACTACAGGTAAGGTAACTCAGCTCTAAGTCAATGTGTAACAATAAAGATAGCAAAATGGATTATTATTTTTAGACAGAAGGGGAGAGTGAGACCTACTACATTCTAGAAACATGATATTTATTGTCAAGTATTCCTTAGTGTGTAATGTAATAAAAGTAATAATCAGAATGTGGAAGTAATATGAATTTGTGGTGACAAAAAGTACCCAATTATATATATGTAGAAATTCATGGTTATAGACAAATTATTAAATCCTATGGTCGAAACCTCTGATTTGGTTCATATTAAGAAAATACTTCCCCCATTTTAATGCATTATGGAAACGTGATAGAATGTAGAATCTATGGACACAGTGTGGCAATATGATATACTTGTTCATTATGAAAATGGAGGCAAGGGAAATCAAGGAAATGATAAACGCCTAAAGAGCGAAAATGAAAACCAGG